>NC_044062.1:24877626-25057626 GCF_902167405.1 Gadus morhua
AATCAACTCAAAGAAATCAGGAGAAAGCAGCATAGTAGGACCATCCTGCCTCATTCGTATACATCTGTACCACCTGTGGGCCGGAATCTTGTTACCCAACCTCCAGTTAAAGTTGTGCAGCCAGTGGTGAGAGGTTCATTTGATGCAGAGAGACAGCATGAGGAGGCATGGATGAAGGCAGTAAATGACATCCTCTATGTCAATTCTGATTTAGAAAGTGGCACTCCAACAATGTGGTCTTCATTCCATGCTGCTCGATCGATGTTGTTGGACAGCCGGAAAAAAAGCATTGAGGCCCTCCTGCCACTTTTTCATGACAAAGCAGCAACCCCAGAAATGATTCACCATGGAATGAACCTGGTGAAGAAAAACACTGAGCACCTCAACCCACAACAAGTCCCTGATGGTAGTGGACCAACCCCTGTATGACCTTGCAAAAAAAATGCAGTGGACCTTCCCTGACATCTTCGGAGAAGACAAGTTTGTGGTGATGTTAGGTGGGCTCCACATTGAAATGGCTTTGTGGAGTACCATGGGAGATCTTCTGCGTGGATCAGGATGGCCTGAAGCCCTGAAAGAAGCTGGGCTAGTGAATTCAGTGGACAACAGCCCACATGTAAGTATGCACCTGTATGGATTTGAGTACTATATAATCACAAAAAAACATGCATTTATGTATTCATTCATTTAGGTCTATAATGCCTGATAACAACCCACTGACCATGGGTGGAAAGAAGAAGACAGCAAACTTCTTCCCATTTGGACTACGCTACCACTTGCCAAAGACGTATTCCAACTAGATGTGAAGTGTGGTTGTACAAGTACTTGTACAAGTCGACCTGCCAGTTCTCGGTGCAAGTGCATGAAGGCGAAGTTAAAGTGCACACGTCTGTGCAAGTGCGAATGTCAGAACTTCTAAGACTGACATAGAATAAATCAAAGAAGTAAATTATAGTTATCATTGTAGAGTGAAGTTCTCAGAATAAATGTTAGCCCTATCCTCTGTTCATTTTTTGAATGCCAGAAAAACTATTGTTTATCTTCTTATTGTTATTGATTTACTTTCTTCCAGATATAAAGTTATTTTGTGAAAATTTCTTGTGAATAAAATGATGGCTTGTTGGCTTGTTGGCTTGATTGATTGATTGATTGATTGATTGATTGATTGATGATTGATTGACTGACTGAAAAAAGTTGAGACACCTGATCCTAAATCAATACATAGAAAGTTCATGGCTGTTACTACATTTTGCGGCGCCTCCTAGGGCATAGAATAGAAGAGTGAGGAGCATTTCAATTTCAGTTTAATCACCACACAGTCTTGACTTGTGAAATAACATTAAAAAGTAAAATTCCTTAGCAACTGTGAGGATATTTTCAGACTTTATCTTTAAAAAAGCATAATTTCGCTTGTGTCCATGTAATATTTTGGGCTAAAAGTGTATTTATTTTTATATGGTCACCAATGCTTAGCATACCAGTTTCTCCTTTAATTCTGAATCCATACATACCTCATTTGTTAAATTTGGTTAATCTAATCAAAAGTTGTAGCAGTTTACATATTTTGTGGCGCCCCCTAGAGGCCCTTTTTTATCTCGGACTCAAATCTTTCTATAGACCCTAAACTTCAACTTAGAAGTGAAAACCAAACTTTAACACCAATTTGAAATGACTGAGAAAAATTACACATTCATCCGACCCCACTAATGTTCCTATGACGATGGGAGGAACATTCATCATATTTTCAACATATTTCATGTGTGAATAACATAGCAATTACCTCTTTCTCTGTCTTTCTCTCTTTGTTTTCAAACAGACCAAAGTTCCTTTTGAACTTATAGGCATGGACCTGAGCCCTGTACCACGAAGCTCGCTTAGAGGGTTAGCGAGGTATGTTGAGCTCCAAGCCTGGGTTAGTTGTACCACGAAAGTCGATCTCTTTTAGCGTCGCTATATCCAACCCGGTCTCACGAAAAGTCGTGACACTGTCACGTTATTTAATCTATTGGAACGTGATCAGGATCACGTATTTTCAAATTTTTCGTGTTTTAAAGCACAAATTTCAAACCCATGTATTTCAATTGGAAGTATTTGTCGTGTCACCAGCACGACTTCCAAACTAAGGTTCTGTGCGGGAGCGTTCTCCCTAATGTCCCTTAAGGAGCTCCGTACAGTACATTTATTGTTAAAAATTGTGAACAATATGACAGCTTTAGGCCACCCGTTTCTACTTTCACCTTTGATTCTGAGAAATTGTGACAATTCACGGATATAGGCTATTAAATGCAGTGCGCTGCTCAGGCAAACCGCGAAAGAAAAAAGGGTAGCTGCTTAATCTGTTCTTTTTAGAATTGTATGTCTTGATGTTTTGATCTAGCCATAGATCTATTGTCTTGTTTTTGGCTATGTGAATGGAAGTCCGCGTCGATGGCTCGCAAGTCCAGTGTCGCGAGCGGACGTGACATCTAGAAGTCATACCGTATAATAATGGGTTATCATTAATATTGATGCGTAGGGGTTGATTATAACTCTTGTTTATTGTTTATACCACAGTCTGGGGGAATACTCGTATTCTGATTGGCTGCAGGGTGTGTATTATCTCCTGATATAGGCCTACAGACACCTGCTAAGTAGTTCCAGTCAGTGTTTAGATTCTCTGCCCGAGCCCGAGCCATCATATCATAAATTAGCCTAATCTGAGGAGAAATCTATGCCATAAACAGAAATATTATGTGTCTTTATTACACGGGTCTTCTCAATGCCGTGGAACGCTCCGTTCACTTGCATGGGTCCGGGGATATCTCGGGATTGGTTTCTTTATTAATCGAATGGGAAATGCAATAGGCCTATTTTAGGACCGAATCACCGTTGAACTTGTTTCTAATAACATTTCTAGCGAGAAATAGTTATAGTTATGACGAAGAATCATAATGTGAATCGGAATATTCTATAAATGTCTTGATATCATCTTTCGTCTCAACACTTCTGCTGCAGCCGCCTAAAGTCTCACTCCGAGAACCTTAAAATATGAATCAATCCATTAGAAGTATGAAAATATCTTCCCGGAGGCGTAAGGGGGCAAACAAGGTGTCCTTTGACATCTACGTTTCGAGGCGATTGCAACAGTGCCACACATGCTCGCGTCACTTGGGAATCTCCATGCTTCCCGATGGAGATTCTTGACAAATTACATGTTATTTAGCATCTACACGTTAAGCTGAGTCCAATGAGATCAAGCTTGCCCTCTTGCCACACCGAGATCGTGTCCTAGACCATATGTACCATGTAAAATACATTTGCTAGAGTGTCATGCTTGGTGTCATTGGACTCAGCTCAACGTGTAGATGCTAAATAATATGTCATTTGTCACAAATTTCTATCGGAAAGTAAATCAATAGCTGCTCATCATTGATTAAGGCCTCCAATTTCGACAGCTAATTACTACCATTAAACATGTTCGAATATGCTCATGTGTGGCACATTGCAATCGCCTGGAAGCGTAGATGTTGAAGGACACCTTGTTCGCCCTCTTACGACACCGGGAATATATTTACATACTTCTGATTGACTAATGAATTGATTCAGCTATTCCCTCAGAAGTCTGGGGTCAAAAGGTCAAAAGCAGCCGACACCACGCCGCTTATGAGACAACAAAAGTTTATGTGTATTCCTCTCATACTTTTTGTCATTATTAAAGAGAGGCCTGATTCTCCGATATGCAGGTTGGATGGCTACGGTGTAGGTCTGGGAAGAACTTCAGGCCAAAATCTTGCAAGCGAGCCGCTGGGTGGGTGCAACAAGATGGAGCACTTGCTGAGTCATTTCCTGTAAGCCACAGGTTGAAGCGTATATGCGTCCTTTGAGACCCCCTTTGATATATAAGAGACCCCAAGGCTTACTTAAATGTTGTCGACTCAGTCACCTATTGCATCACTTCCTTTAGGGCTTCGGCCTCCTAATTGATCATTGTAGTATAATTGAATGCCCTCTTTCATATATATGATACCTCCACCACCGGACGTGGCAGCAATTCTCCAAATCCATGTGGGGGGGGGGGGGGTGATGCTTGTTGACAGTAGGGGTGTACACTAGACATAAATAGGAAGCAAACTCAGGAGAAGGAATGACCTCTCATAAATATTTATTCAATAAATTGTTTCAAATAACCCTGCCTCGTTAAATCAATGAGCTTGGTGTTTTGCTTTCAAAAATAGGTTATTGAAGAAGTCTAAACTGCACAAAATAAAAACATCCAAGCTGCCTTTTAAGAATACCTTGGAATATCTGTCTATTTTTTAACCATCTGACCCTAGTTTACGACAAAAACAACACAATGGACGGCAGCTCCTTTGCCGCGTGGTTTTTAGAACCATGTAAGGATTAGAGGGGCGGTCGATAGCAACCACCATAGCAACAATGACGGTCAAGTGACTGGATGCAGCCCCGTTGAAAAAAATAGAATACCACTCGACACACTCAGGAGATTAATGATATTTAAATGATTATGAACATGAAGTCTTTATTTGCATGGGTTTACATTTCGTTCTGTGTAGCATGGAAAAATCGGAGAAACACTCCCATTCATCACCCAAGTGGGTGCTACTCATTGGTGGTGGTTAGTGAGGTCCCCCCTTCACTGTAGGCGTCTTTGAGTGTTATTAATTATTATTATTCTTCATGTTTAACCTCTGTTTTTCTTTTATTCCTAGTCTGTTTTACATAGTTTTGAATGATGACTATATGCTCTGTAAAGTGACCTTGGGTGTCTTGAAAGGCGCCTCTAAATTAAATGTATTATTATTATTATTATTATTATTCAGAATGCATTGGTTTACATTTCGTTCTTTGGAGCACGTATATTTTTATTTATTTATTTATTTTCAGTTTTTGAGGAGGTGCTTCAAAGATGCTAATTTTTCTGCAATAATCCAAAATCCAATGGAAAAACCCGTTGGCTTTTTGTCAAGGGAAACCAGGGCGACGCTCACTTCCGGGTTGGGCAACATACGTCAGCCCCCACCACGCTATACTGTAAAAACACATGTTCAAGTTGAATGATAATGCATGAATTTATTCTTTATTCTGCCATATAATTTATTTAAGGGGGGGGGGGGGGGCATACAAGTTTTTTGGCCATAGTGGATCCAGATCTGTTCCGGAGCATTTCAGCCCCCCGGGCAACAGCGCAGGGTTGCCAGGTCCTGCAAAAAACGTCCCGCCCACATACCGTTCAAAATCCACCCAAAATGTCCTAGAAGCAGCCCAAATAAAAAGGATATTCCACCTTGGCCAACGTTTTGAAAGTAATAATAATTGAGGGAATATCTGCAGCGAAATGCATTGTGTGTGTGTGTGTGTGTGTGTGTGTGTGTGTGTGTGTGTGTGTGTGTGTGTGTGTGTGTGTGTGTGAGCTGCTAGTTTAGCGAAAGCAGCGTCCTTAGCAACCTGACGTCATTGAAACATGCGAGCGAGCCGATAAAATCTTCCTAATGACTATAAAACTAAAGATCAGACGTAATCACTGACTAAAGATTATGCAAGTAAAAAGTATATTTCTCGCTAGAAATGTTATTAGAAACAAGTTCAACGGTGATTCGGTCCTAAAATAGGCCTATTGCATTTCCCATTCGATTAATAAAGAAACCAATCCCGAGATATCCCCGGACCCATGCAAGTGAACGGAGCGTTCCACGGCATTGAGAAGACCCGTGTAATAAAGACACATAATATTTCTGTTTATGGCATAGATTTCTCCTCAGATTAGGCTAATTTATGATATGATGGCTCGGGCTCGGCAGAGAATCTAAACACAGACTGGAACTACTTAGCAGGTGTCTGTAGGCCTATATCAGGAGATAATACACACCCTGCAGCCAATCAGAATACGAGTATTCCCCCAGACTGTGGTATAAACAATAAACAAGAGTTATAATCAACCCCTACGCATCAATATTAATGATAACCCATTATTATACGGTATGACTTCTAGATGTCACGTCCGCTCGCGACACTGGACTTGCGAGCCATCGACGCGGACTTCCATTCACATAGCCAAAAACAAGACAATAGATCTATGGCTAGATCAAAACATCAAGACATACAATTCTAAAAAGAACAGATTAAGCTGCTACCCTTTTTTCTTTCGCGGTTTGCCTGAGCAGCGCACCTGCATTTAATAGCCTATATCCGTGAATTGTCACAATTTCTCAGAATCAAAGGTGAAAGTAGAAACGGGTGGCCTAAAGCTGTCATATTGTTCACAATTTTTAACAATAAATGTACTGTACGGAGCTCCTTAAGGGACATTAGGGAGAACGCTCCCGCACAGAACCTTAGTTTGGAAGTCGTGCTGGTGACACGACAAATACTTCCAATTGAAATACATGGGTTTGAAATTTGTGCTTTAAAACACGAAAAATTTGAAAATACGTGATCCTGATCACGTTTCAATAGATTAAATAACGTGACAGCGTCACGACTTTTCGTGAGACCGGGTTGCAATATCACCATGGTGACTTATGCTCGCAACCAAACCTGGTCGGGAGCAGTTTTTCGGCACCGGAGATCGGCTACTTAAATCGGCGTGCGCAGCTTCCTAGCCCCTCCTCTGACAATGGCGTCACCATTTGTGGGTGTTACCTTGGACCCCGGCGCACTTCTCGTACAGGCGTCTCTCCGGAGACAAGGGTTTTACGGGACAGAACCGATCCCTTGGCATTGTCTGACGATATTCAGATTTCAGACTTTATTGTCATTGTGCAAACAACGAAATTGGGGTTCTTCATGAGAGATACAGATTCTCATCAGAGGGTGTTCGTTATTTGATCGTCCTTTTGGACCTTATGTAGACAATGATTACTGTTGCGCATTGTGTCTCAGTGACAGAGTGCTAGAGTGGAGGTAGCGCGTCAGTCTTGAATTACTGCGCGGGGGGTTAGACTCCCTAGTGACGCGAATTTATGTGAAGCTTAAAAAGTCCTAATTCTCATGCATATGGAATACTTATTCACTAAAGCTTATGGAATTATATTTTTGTGCTTATTTCGAACTTGAACCCATATTTTCAAGGCCGTGCTGGCACCACATCTATGGGGGTAAAATGCATGATGATAGACCGGCGAATTTGAACCCCGGTCGCTGGCGTTCGGGTCTTATACTAATCCACTAGGCTACAGCCGCTACCTCTCAGCGGTCGAAAACATGCGATACATTTCTTAAATAGGGTGTATTTAAAGTGAATTCCCTAAATGATAGAATAAGGCAGGATGGACGTTGCTTATGCATTTTTAAATCATCATCATTCTATTTGGATTAATGGCGAACAATTCTGCATTTGGCATAGTTATTTTACAGACAATATGCAGAATCTTTTCACTTATACTCATATAGACTGCTTGATCTATCGTAAAGGTGAGAAAAATTATGCAAAAAACGCCCCTTTCACGTGAACGCGCACTGAACCTAAAGCGGAAAACCTGGTTCAACTAATTGAATCTAAAGTGAGCTTCGTGGTAGGACTCTGATTGCGAGTTGCGGCTCTGTCGAGCCAGGTTTTCCTAAGAAAGCCTGGGTATGTTCAGCGAGCTTCGTGGTATAGGGCACTGGTTGGCAAACTTGTAATGACTGATCAGGGAAATCAGTACATCTGTGTGATGGTGGACTACTTCACTCGATGGTCACAGGCCTATGCCATCAAATCCAAATCTGCAGCCGAGGTCACACAGTGAATTCTCAAATTTGTCTACCAATTTGAGGTACCGCAGAGAATACTTACTGACCAAGGCAGAGAATTTGTCAACCAAGTATGTATTTTTATCAATATTTTAGCAAATATTTGAACTTTCAAATGACTTTTATTTATTCAATGTTACAGTGGGGTTAATTTGTTCTCTGCACCATTCATAGAGATCAACGCCGAAGTGTGCCAAATTTTGGGGATAAGGAGGAGTCTCTGTGCCCCATACCACCCCCAGACGAATGGGTTGGTGGAGAGATTAAATGGCACTATACAGAGGTTAAGAGATGCATTTTACAACTACATCAATTGACAAAATTACCTTGTTAAAATCGAAGAAACAGCATTTAACATACTCAAATAAAAGGGTAACATTAAACTTTTTTCAACTATCTAGAGCTCTGGGAAGCTCACAAGAGAAAAACCCAACACATGGGATAGATACCTGGACGCTGTGATGTTTGGTTTGCGCACCAAAAGCAGCTCACAACCCGCTTCTCTCCATTTTACCTGATGTTTGGGAGGCAAGCAAGGTATCCATCTCAGGTGCAGGAAAACTATAAGGTTAGTTGGAATGTTTATATATTCTCTTGTTCTTCAAAAAACTATTTTGAACAATTAGTGAATGACGTTACATAGTTATGAACTGTAATGAAATTAAATAAGCAATTTTGTTTTTACATGTCGATGGGTCCTTTGAGGAGCAGTTAAATGAAGAGGAGGTGGCAATGGACATCGAGCGACAGGACAAAATTGTCAGCATTGTCCAGCAAAATGTGGAGAAGGTTCAGGAGAGAACCAGAGGGAGACTGCAATCCCTGAAAAAGAGAGCGAGCTTTAAGGTGGGGGACATGGTGTGGAGGAAGAACATCCGTAGCCTGCAGCGGAAAGGGGGAAAGCTGGATCCGGAGTTTCTTGGGCCGTTCACAGTGGTGAACATTGAAGAGAAAAGTGTTGACCTTGTGGATAGTTCAGGAAAATCTATCCACAAGGTCAACACTGATCACCTGAAGCTGCACACTACCCAACCCCAAGAATTCCTCGGAGGTTGAAAATTCCCCCAGTCTCTTCCATTACCTCCACTCCACCTGCTGCCACCTCCACTCCACCTGCCACTGAGGGGAAAAACGGTCTGTCTAGCTACTGGACCAGATGAAATGAGACGGAGAGGTAATAAAGTCTGTCGGCACGAGGACCTTGGATTTATTAAGTAAAGTGGCAACGGTTATACAGAGTCATAAAGCGTGAGAAATCGAATATGTCTAAGTCCCTAATCAGCGCTGATGGTTCGTCCAGAGCTTCGCCTCCGTGGAAGGTCTGCTTCAGAAGAAGGTGAAAAGTCCCTGTGTGATACAGTTTTATGCTGTATCCTCCTCTCTCGATGAGGTGTGTGCGTTTGAGGTGTCTGTGGTTCTGTGTGTTTTTGCTTGGCCTTGGCTCCCAGGCCCTAGGAGAGCTTCTAAATGTCTCCTGTGTGATAAATTAAAACGGGGGAGCGCCCCCCCGAAGTGTCTCCTGTGTGATAATTTAATGTGGCTCTCCCGTTCTTGAGGATGACTGGTGCATTGTCTGAGTGTCTACCATTTGCCTGCTTGGGAAATGGGGCCTTGGCTCTGGCCTTGACCTGACTATATTATCATGTTTGCGTTATGTGTTAAAAGTTGACTATATTGTAATGTGACTGCCCTGTGATGTGCTCATCAGGCTAGGGTAGGAGTTAGCTATATTTGTAATGTACATGTGATGTACTCAGCAGGTTATTTTTCCCAACACCACCTCCACTCCACCTGCCACCTCCACTCCACCTGCTGCCACCTCCACTCCACCTGCTGCCACCTCCACTCCACCTGCTGCCACCTCCACTCCACCTGCTGCCACCTCCATTCCACCTGCCATCCACTCCACCTGCTGCCACCTCCACTCCACCTGCTGCCACCTCCACTCCACCTGCCACCTCCACTCCACCTGCCACCTCCACTCCACCTGCTGCCACCTCCACTCCACCTGCTGCCACCTCCACTCCACCTGCCACCTCCACTCCACCTGCTGCCACCTCCACTCCACCTGCCACCGCCACTCCACCTGCTGCCACCTCCACTCCACCTGCTGCCACCTCCACTCCACCTGCTGCCACCTCCACTCCACCTGCTGCCACCTCCACTCCACCTGCTGCCACCTCCACTCCACCTGCTGCCACCTCCACTCCACCTGCCACCTCCACTCCACCTGCCACCTCCACTCCACCTGCTGCCACCTCCACTCCACCTGCTGCCACCTCCACTCCACCTGCTGCCACCTCCACTTAAGAGAAATGTATGTAACGCTATGAAGCTCACTCTGATATTCTAAACTTTTATGTAAATGTTCAACCTTAAAAGTTCAGGTAACTCAAACAAAACAGCTGTTCAGGAGAGAAGATATTGAATCGATTTGATAATTATAACATTTTCTTTTCTTCATGTAAGATGTTACAGAGGCTTGGGACGGCAAAAATGTTCATGTTCTGCTGTCCAGAATCGGACCATACAAGCTGTTTTATTGGGACATCTGTTGGACAACTCCGGGTCAGGAACTTAAGAGTGAGGTAAGCTTCAGTATTTTATTCTCCTTTAGTTAACTCATATAACAAAGAAATCTCCAAATGCTAGTACACCATAAGTTAACTGACTTCATTTTCAAATGGATTTGCTTTCCCCAGGTGATCAATGCCACCCTGCTCAGAATGGTCCAGAAGCCCAATTGCCAAGGGGGGAAAAAGGCACTTTGCATTGATACATATGCCATGACAAAAATTTGGAACAGGAAGACTGCAATTCTAAGGGTAGGCACAGGTTTTTACTGTTTTACTGTTTACGATTTACTGTATATTGTGGTTGTTTTTTTAACAGTAAATTGTGTGTTATTTTAGAAGTGTGATCCATCATTGTATGGAGTCATTCTGGGGGTAGTGAATGAGCCAAATCATTGGATACTCACCGTAAGTTAAACATTATCTTACGCTATGTATTCATATTTAAATTTCCAAGGCACATCCATGATTTTATTAGGATATGTGAATGTGACACATGCACAATGTGCTTATCCAAATTTCTCTAGGTCATTTTCCCCTCAGAACAGCGGAGCCTTGTGTTGGATCCACTCGGCAACGATGCCTCCAAGATCAAAAGATGTCTGGAGACCACAAGGTAACAGTTGGGTTCTATGGCCTGGCCCGGCAGGCGGAATGCTGCTATTTAACCATTGGAGTATGGGTGAAACAGGTGAAGGGAATGACCTTGACTGATGGGATGATGCTGTGCAGGTGCGTGAGAACTGTGGTACTGTCCATGGTGGTGCATGAGTGCACCTCTTGCTCTGGTGACTGGGACCTGTCCATTGTGCTGGACTGGATGTTTCAGAATTGCATAATAATTTGCTGCTTTTTGTCTACTTTTCAGAGCATTCATCAGAGCGAGGGGCTGTACGGTGTCCAGGTGGAAAGCCAACACTGTGCCACATAGCCTACAACAGGATTCCACATCATGTGGAATATTTGCCATCAAAGTAAGTTTTTGAATTGCATATTTCTTTACGGAAACATGAAGCCGATTTTGAAAAGGTCTCCTTTTTCAACATTTAAACTCCTAGAGAGACATAAAGTTGATGAATTTTGATTAAGTTAAACTGGGCCAGTATGTTTTGAATATTCATTTATTCAAACATGTTCTTAGTATGCTGAGAAAGTCCTGGCCGAGGAGTCTCCTACTTTCCCAAACTCTCAAGAGGCAGTGGTTAAATACAGGAGGGAAATTGCTGTAGCACTTCTCAATGAGACTGGTATGTTAACCATTTTCAAACTTCTATTAACACCATGAGGATTTCAATATCATTAATTAAATTAATATAAAAAAGTCTCGAAAGTTAGTATGTATCACTCATGGTGTATTTTCCCATGGAAATAAGAAGAAAATATTATATGTAATCAATACCATATCTTAACCAGATGATCTCAGTGAGCTGTGCCACTACTGTGGAGAGGGAGAAGAAGCGCGAGGGGGGTCTCAAGACAGACCTGATGCCACTGACTGGGTAAGTTATTGTTATAACACCACCGCTTTCGAGTTCTTGGCTCAGGTTGTTTGCAGAAGGCATGATGTAAACAAGTACCAGGGAGATCTGCCTAAATTCATGTGAATTAGGGTCTGAATGTTAAACAGCAGCTGTACATGTACATGTAACATGGATGTCAATATAACTATGTCTTAAACCATGTCTTATTGACATATAATAATAATAATAATAATAATAATAAATACATTTTATTTATAATGCACTTTATATTCAAGAATCTCAAAGTGCTTCAGAGAAAAAAAACTATTAAAAGGGGGAACCTCAAAGAAAGTTTAGCTAAATGCTCTTTTAAAGAGATGGGTTTTGAGGTTCAGTTTAAAAGAGCTGTAATCTGTGGAGCCCTCAGATGGTCAGGGAGGGCGTTCCATAGTCTAGGGGCAGCAGCAGAAAAGGCCCGATCACCCATGGTGCACATCTTCGTATGTCGGGTTTGGAGGGTGTGAGTGGATCCTGAACGGAGTGTACGTGAGGTTGTCGGGGGGGTGAGGAGTTCCTGAAGGTAGAGGGGGGCAAGTCCGTGAAGGCACTGGTGGGTGAGGAGGGAGACATTGTACTAAATTCTGAGTGGGACAGGGAGCCAGTGCAGTGATTTCAGGATGGGGGTGATGTGGTCATGCTTGCGCACCCTCATCAGGACCCTGGCAGCACTGTTTTGAATGTATTGGAGCCTCTGGATGCTCTTGCCAGGGATCCCAATGAGGAGTGCATTGCAGTAGTCCAACCTGGAGGAGACGAAAAGGCATGGACGAGCTTCTCTGCATCAGCCAGGGTGAGTGATTGGCGGAGTTTGGCGATGTTCCTGAGGTGGTATAATGCTGTCTTACAGAGGTGTTTGATGTGGGTGTCAAATTTAAGTTGTGGGTCCATTTTAACACCGAGGTTGGTGACGGATGTGGAAAGGGGGATGTTTTGGCCAGAGAAGGTGATATTGGTGATGGTGGGGGAGCGGAGCTGATGTGGCGTGCCAACAAGGATGGCTTCCATTTTATGGCTGTTAAGTTGTAGGAAGTTGAGCTTCATCCACGCCTCTTTCTCCTCCAGGCAGGTGGTCAGTGTGGATGTTGGCAGAGGGGCAGAAGAAGTGGGGGTTATCCTGATGTAGAGCTGTGTATCATCAGCATAGCAGTGGTAAGATAAGCCATGCCTGCTAATGACACTACCCAGGGGGAGCATGTACAGTGAGAACAGTGTGGGGCCCAACACCGAGCCCTGGGGGACACCGCAGGTGACGTTGTAGGTGTGTGATTTTGCTTTGCCCAGGGCGACATGCTCAGTTCTGTCAGTGAGGTACGAGGTGAACCAGTTCTTTACATTTCCTGATAGTCCAATGGTGTATTGCAGGCGGTAAAGGAGAATATTGTGGTCAACCGTATCAAAAGCAGATGTTAAGTCCAGGAGGATTAGGAGAGATGGGGAGCCGGTGTCTGCTGCCATCCGGAGGTCATTTGTGACCCTGACCAAGGCTGTTTCTGTACTGTGACCATAGCGGAAACCCGACTGGAATTTTTCAAACAAGTGATGTTGTATGAGGTGATCCTGGAGTTGTGCTGCAACTGTTTTTTCCAGAACTTTTGACAGAAATGGGAGATTTGAGATGGGCCTGTAGTTGGAGAGGACTTCTGGATCAAGGGTAGGTTTTTTTAATGTTGGTCTGATGACAGCAGTTTTTAATGCAGATGGGATATAGGTAGACAGTCGATAGGGTTTACATGTGGTCGATAGGGTTTAAATGTGGTCCATATTGTTTAAATGTGGTCCATAGTGTTTAAATGTGGGCGATAGTGTTTAAATGTGGTCGATAGGGTTTACGTGTGGTCCATAGTGTTTAAATGTGGGTGATAGTGTTTAAATGTGGGCGATAGTGTTTACATGTGGTCGATAGGGTTTACATGTGGTCCATAGTGTTTAAATGTGGTCGAGAGTGTTTACATGTGGTCGATATTGTTTAAATGTGATCGATAGTGTTTAAATATGGTCGATAGTGTTTAAATGTTCTTTTCCCACACTCTCCACCTCATCCCTAACTCTCCACCTCAAGCTGGTGTGTAGTGAGCGTTCTGGCACCGATTGGCTGCCGTGCATCACCCAAGTGGGTGCTACATATTGGTGGTGGTTAGTGAGGTCCCCCCTTCACTTTAGGCGTCTTTGAGTGTTATTAATAATTATTATTCTTCATGTTTAACCTCTGTTTTCCTTTTATTCCTAGTCTGTTTTACATAGTTTTGAATTATGACTATATGCTCTGTAAGGTGACCTTGGGTGTCTTGAAAGGCGCCTCTAAATTAAATGTATTATTATTATTATTATTATATGGCCGGCCAGGAGGGAGTGGTTAATGATTTTGGTGATGAGTGGAGAGACAGCAGAGATGTTGGCCTTCAGCAGAGCTGTAGGGAAGGGGTCTAGTGCACAGGTGGATGGCTTCATTTTCCTGATGACGTCCTCCACCTCTTCCTTTGTGATGCTGGAGAAGGAGCAGAGGGTCTGGACAGAGTCAATCGGTGGGTCAGCAGTTTGAAGGGGCAGGACAGTAGTGGTGGAGAGGTGTGAGCGGATGTTATTCACTTTTTGTTTAAAAAGTTGATGTGCATGTTGCACCTCTCCGTGGTGACATCAGATTGGGATGGTAAAGGGGGTTTGAGAAGGTGATTGATAGTTGAAAAGAGCTGTTTGGAGTTACCAGGGCTATTGTTGATTATTGTGGAATAGAACCTGGACCGTGCATTATTCAGGGCTTCAGCATATGCCCTCCTGTGTTCCCTGTATGCCTGTTTGTAAACGGTCAGACCAGAGGCCTTGAGTCGCCGCTCAAGGACACGCCCAGCCGCCTTCATTGTACGTAGTTCACTGGTGTACCAGGGTGCGGAGCGCGAGAAGGAGACTGACCTCGATGTTAAGGGGGCCTGGAGATCCAGGAGACTGCTCAGGAACTGGTTGTATAAGTCCACTGAGTCAGCAACAGAGAGGGAGTCAGTTGAGCCAGAGGAGAGATGTTGAAGGTCCAGGGCCAGGGCATCCATGTTGATATTTTTCACATTCCTGAAATGGATCTGCCGCTTTGGTTTGGTGTGGGAGGAAGGAAAAGGGAGCTCCATTCACACAACTCTGTGATCCGAGACGCCAAGATCATAGACCTGTAGGTTGCTGATGGGGGCGGAGTTTGAGATGACCAGGTCAATTGTGTGTCCTCTGGAGTGTATGGGGGCATCAACATGTTGTTGTAGGTTGAGGGAGTCTAGCAGCTGAAGAAAATCAGCAGCGGGCTGGCATGAGGGGGTGTCAACATGAATATTTAAATCACCCAGAATGATGGTATTGGCAGAGGTAGTACAGAGTGCTGTGAGGAGATCAGACATTTCCGGGATGAAAGCAGAGTTGGGTTTTGGGGGCCTGTATATGAGTAGAACAGTCATGGGATGGGGGGGCTTGCATGTGAATGCAAGATATTCACAGGAGGAAGTTGTAGGCAGCACCATGGGGGACAACTCCAGGTCCTGTTTGTGGATGACAGCTAGGCCACCACCGCGTCCAGTTCTGCGGGCTGCCTCCAAGTAACTGTAGCCTGGGGGACAGGCTTCGTTTAGGGCAGAGTAAACCTCTGGCTGGTGCCTGGTTTCTGTTAGACACATGAAGTCAAGTCCTTTTTCCCTGATATGCTCTTCAATCAAGCTGGATTTATTATTTATGGATTGAGTGTTGAAAAGTTCAAATTTGACCAGTGACTGTGGGGTTATTCTCTGTACAGGTCGTAGAGCCTTAAAATCCACTCCGCGCAGGTTGGAATCCACTCCATGAAATCTATCCAACCGGGAGTGCGGGGATCTCGCGATGTTGTGTCTTTTGCCCTCAGCCGTCTCAGCGGACCTGATGGATGTGATGAAGCCGGCAGGCTGACCATAAATAAAGTTTCTCCCTGAGCCTCTGTGAATATATCGAGGTCTACGCAATAGTCCTAGCTGCTTAATGGTGGAAATACAGGGTGGGATGGAGCAATTGTTGTACTTCAGCCGCTGTGGGGCGAAGTACGTCAACATCGAACCAGCCAGAGTGATGTTAGCCTGTTAGCAGCTAGGTACGGACCCGAAGCATCTGGGGAAGAGCTGGGAGGCAGTGCAGAAAATTCACGAGACAGTAGAGACAGCTTAGCAGGTTGACCAGGGCATATTCCTCACCAGGATCACCGAAAAAAACGCCAGCAGTGACCAGGAAAATGTCACATCGGCTACTTGTTTTTAGCCGTTGCTAGGGACGCCAAAATAGCAAGTGAGCTACACGGCTCTTCACAATAACACTGGAACAACTAAAGACAGTCCATAAGCTTGCTTTTCGTCGCTGATGTAGCTTGCAGGGAACCAAGTAAAGATTATATGTCCACAAAAAATCACTTTTTAAAATAAAATTGGCCAAAATTGGCCCAAAAATTGCTTGGAGAAGCGGTGAACAGACAGCGCCAGCGTCCTCTCAAGCTGACGTTGTTATGACACATATATACAAACCTTGCCTGTGTCTTTGCATGACTCCGTATGTTAAAACAGTCTTAGTTTATATTAAGTAGATAAATGCATTAAATGAACAAAAAAATAATAAATCATGGTATAAATCAACAATATATTTATTCTTTATTCTGCTCTTTATGCCAACCTGTCTAGGGAACTGTGCAATTCCCTACGAACCATCTATTTATCTACCTGCCTCACTGACTTTCTAAGGACTTCAACTGCACTTTACCTCGGTTACATTTACATTAGATGCATCAGTTTTAGTTAGATTTATATTAGATGTGTCAGTTTTAGTTAGATTTATATTAGATGTTAGATTTATATTAGATGTATCAGTTTTAGTTAGATATATATATAGTATGTTCGTTTTTTATCATACTGTATATATATTGTTTATGTATGTTCCTTGTCCTATTTTTCTTTAAGCACCAGGGGGGAGCTCTCCCAAATTTTGAGGTACCTGTACCTGTACTTTGACAAATAAAGATCAATCATTCATTCAGTCTGGTACAGGAGAAGACACACATTTTACGCAGATATTTAGACTGAACTTTTTTCCCATTCAATATGACCTCGGTTTAAGATAACATAAATAAGATTTACTTTATTAATCCTGAGGGGAATTGTCTGTGTTTCAGATCCAGTGTGACACCTGTGGAAGGTGGTGCCACGAGGGTTGTGTTGGTAGACCTGACAGAGATCATATGTACAGCTGTCCTGCATGCCCCCAGGCTCAAATGAGTCGATGCCGTCCAAAACCGTCCAAAAAAAGAAAATTTTGATAACCATGTCACATGATTATCACGCCTTCCCGTGAGGATGGACACTGTGTATCAGCGACCCTCACAACCCTCATCACCACCACCCCCCCCCCCCCCCCCCCCTTCCCGTGAGGATGGACACTGGGGTTTCAGCGGCCCTCACAACCCCCACCACCCCCTTCCTGTGAGGATGGACACTGTGTTTCAGCGACCCTCACAACCCTCATCACAACCCCCCCCTTCCCGTAAGGATGGACACTGGGGTTTCAGCGGCCCTCACAACCCCCACCACCCCACCCCTTTCAACTGTGCATATTGTATACAGTTGTATTGTATATAGTTCTCTGCAAACCTATGGTGACATCATGCCTTCAGTGTGCATATTGTATAAAGTTCTCTGCAAACCTATGGTGGCATCATGCCTTCAGTGTGCATATTGTATATAGTTCTCTGCAAACCTATGGTGGCATCATGCCTTCAGTGTGCATATTGTATATAGTTCTCTGCCAAACCTATGGTGGCAAAATGCCTTCAGTGTGTCTTGAACAACCACACAAGGTTGCCAATTTATATGAATTTTGTTGATGTATTTGCACTTTTAATCTTGCTGAATTCTACAAGGCAAATTAATTAATTTAAAACTTAAATGGGGCCGTTCCCCGGCCCCATGTAACCACTGTCGCAGACATGAATAATTGTGTCCAAATACAGATATGATGACAAATGACCTGAAAACATTTGGTTTAGCCGTTGCTAGGGACGCCAAAATAGCAAGTGAGCTACACGGCTCTTCATAATAACACTGGAACAACTAAAGACAGTCCATAAGCTTGCTTTTCGTCGCTGATGTTGCTTGCAGGGAACCAAGTAGAGATTATATGTCCACAAAAAATCACTTTTTAAAATAAAATTGGCCAGAATTGGCCCAAAAATTGCTTGGAGAAGCGGCAAACAGACAGCGCCAGCGTCCTCTCCAGCTGACGTTGTTATGACACTTATATACAAACCTTGCCTGTGTCTTTGCATGACTGCGTATGTTAAAACAGTCTTAGTTTATATTAAGTAGATAAATGCATTAAATGAACAAAAAAATAATAAACCATGGTATAAATCAACAATATATTTATTCTTTATTCTGCTCTTTATGCCAACCTGTCTAGGGAACTGTGCAATTCCCTACGAACCATCTATTTATCTACCTGCCTCACTGACTTTCTAAGGACTTCAACTGCACTTTACCTGAGTTACATTTACATTAGATGCATCCGTTTTAGTTAGATTTATATTAGATGTGTCAGTTTTAGTTAGATTTATATTAGATGTTAGATTTATATTAGATGTATCAGTTTTAGTTAGATATATATACACAGTATGTTCGTTTTTTATCATACTGTATATATATGGTTTATGTAGTTCCTTGTCCTATTTTTCTTTAAGCACCATGGGGAGCTCTCCCAAATTTCGAGGTACCTGTACCTGTACTTTGACAAATAAAGATCAATCATTCATTCAGTCTGGTACAGGAGAAGACACACATTTTACGCAGATATTTAGACTGAACTTTTTTCCCATTCAATATGACCTCGGTTTAAGATAACATAAATAAGATTTACTTTATTAATCCTGAGGGGAATTGTTGTGTTTCAGATCCAGTGTGACACCTGTGGAAGGTGGTGCCACGAGGGTTGTGTTGGGAGACCTGACAGAGATCATATGTACAGCTGTCCTGCATGCCCCCAGGCTCAAATGAGTCGATGCCGTCCAAAACCGTCCAAAGAAAGAACATTTTGATAACCATGTCACATGATTATCATGCCTTCCCGTGAGGATGGACACTGTGTTTCAGCTAACTGTTTTTCCACCACATTCTGAACCATTAGGTCTTGCAGGCAACACCTCTGAGGGGCTTTGTCCAAATGACAGTCCATTTGGGAAAACCTTTTTTTCTCTAAGGGCTAGAACTCCAAATCTCGGATATGTCGTTCTCGGGGCCCCGGGAAATATGTGTAAAAATTTAAGTATCCCTGGCTATCTCGAAAAGGCCGGAAAAGGGGCGTGACCTCCAACAGTACAGTAAATGTAGATAAGACAGAGATTAGTTTCTAGGCCCCATTTTTTGTGGGATGGAGGTGTACATTTGTGGCTTAAGGTGTGTAGACACAGCTGGCCTGTGGCCACGTTTTTGAAGTCTGGGGTCAAAAGGTCAAAAGGAGCCAGCACCACGCCGCTTATGGGATAACAAAAAGTTCATGTTTATTTCTCTCATAACTTTTTGTCATTATTAAAGAGAGGCCTGTTTCTCAGATATGCATGTTGGATGGCTAGGGTGTAGGTCTGGGAAGAACTTCAGGCCAAAATCTTGCAAGCGAGCCGCTGGGTGCAGGTGCAACGAGATGGAGCACTTGCTGAGTCATTTCCTGTAGGGCTGGAGCCACAGGTTGAAGCGTATGCGTCCTTTGAGACCCCCTTTGATAAAAGGGGGTCTCAAATGTTGACCCTCAGTCACCTATTGCATCACTTCCTTTAGGGCTTCGGCCTCCTAATTGATCATTATAGTATAATTGAATGCCCTCTTTCATATATATGATACCTCCACCACTGGGACGTGGCAACAATTCTCCAAATCCATATGGGGAGGGGGGGGGATGCTTGTGGACAGTAGGGGTGTATACTCAACATAAATAGGAAGCAAACTCAGGAGAAGTAATGACATCTCACAAGTATTTATTTAATAAATTGTTTCAAATAACCCTGCCTCGTTAAATCAATGAGCTTGGTGTTTTGCTTTCCAAAATAGGTTATAGTAGAAGTCTAAACTGCAGAAAATAAAAACATCCAAGCTGCCTTTTAAGGATACCTTGGAATATCTGCCTATTTTCTAACCATCGGACCCTAGTTTACGACAAAAACAACACAATTGACGGCAGCTCCTTTGCCGCGTGGTTTTTAGAGCCATGTAAGGATTAGAGGGGGCGGTCGATAGCAACCACCATAGCAACCATAACGGTCAAGTGACTGGATGCAGCCCCGTTGAAAAAAATAGAATACCACCCTACACACTCAGGATATTAATGATATTTAAATTATTATGACCATGTAGTCTTTATTTGCATGGGTTTAGAATTCGTTCTGTGTAGCATGGAAAAATCGGAGAAACACTCCCATTCAGAATGCATTGGTTTACATTTCTTTCTTTGGAGCACGGTTATTTTTATATATTTATTTATTTATATATATATTTATATATTTATTTATATATTTATATATATATTTATATATTTATTATATATTTTAGTTTTTCAGGAGGTGCTTCAAAGATGCAAATGTTTCTGCAATAATCCAAAATCCAATGGCAAAACCCGTTGGCTTTTTGTCGAGGGAATCCAGGGCGACGCTCACTTCCGGGTTGGCCCGACCCGGCCCGCGTCGGGCTCGGGCTCGGGCAGAGAATCTAAACACTGACTGGAACTACTTAGCAGGTGTCTGTAGGGCTATATCAGGAGTTAATGCACGCACTGCAGCCAATCAGAATACGAGTATTCCCCCAGTCCGTGGTCTAAACAATATTATTCACGAGTTATAATCAACCCCTACACATCAATATTAATGTTAACCCTGTGTAAATTGCAATAAGAGAGAGATACAATTTCGCACGTTGAGCTCACAGTTGTGTGACTCGTTTATTTAGTAAGAGAGAAACAGGAAATCAAAACGTGCTGAAAGTAAACAAATCCCGCATGGGCTCTGACGTCATGAGACGCTCGTAATCCTTAAAGGGACAGCGATCCCTGAACCACCAAGACAGTAAACGACATGCCTAACACAATTGAAAGAACAACACATAACAAAATACTGTAGGTGAATTATGTTACACTCACTACAACCCATTAAATACGGTGGGATTTCTAGATGTCATGGCAACGTCCGCTCGCGACACTGGACTTGCGATCGAGGCATCGACGCGGACGTTCATTCACATAGCCAAAAACAAGAGAATAGATGGCTAGATAAAATAAACATCAAGACATACAATTCTAAAAAGAACAGATGAAGCAGCTACCCTTTTTTCCTTCGCGGTTTGCCTACAGAGCAGCGCACCTGCATTTAATATATCCGTGTATTGTCACAATTTCTCAGTATCAAAGGTGAAAGTAGAAACGGGTGGCCAAAAGCTGTCATATTGTTAGTTATCACAGACAATGTTAAGTAGAAACGGGTGGCCAAAAGCTGTCATTTGTTAGTTATCACAGACAATTTTCAACAATGAATGATCTGTACGGAGCTCCATAAGGGACATTAGGGAGAACGCTCCCGGACAGAACCTTAATTTGGAAGTCGTGCTTAGTGACACGACAAATAGCCTACTTCCAATTGAAATACAAAATTTAGAAAATAGGCCTACGTGTCCCTGATCACGTTTCAATCGATTAAATAACGTGACAGAGTCACGTATTTTCGTGAGACCAGGTTTGAGCGTGTGCATTGGTTGAATTGCGTGTGTCTCAAGGTGCGGCCACACCAGACGCGTATCTCGCGTAATTTTTACGCGAGATACGTGCGTAAAATGTTGCTTGACCATTTTGTGTCAAAAATGGTCGCATACGCGCAATACGCGCCATACGCGCCTACGTCACTCGCCTAGATGAGTCCATGTCCATGCAAGTGAACGGAGCGTTCCCTCTTCGTCATAACTATCAAACCAAACATCCTTCACATTCACCGAGCGAACATTATGAAAGTAAAATGCACATTTCTCGCTAAAAATGTTTCCATAAAAGCATTTAATGGCGTAACTATGTAACTATTTCCACCCAGAATAAAGAATGTTGTCGGCCGTGGCTGCGCTGGAGTCCGAGGTAGGAAACCCAAACGCCGCCGTGTTTGGGTGATAGAGTTTAGATCGGGTTAGATTAAATAATCTCGGATATAAATAACAATAATCGGGTTAAATAACTTCACATGGTGTGTCTGGTGTGTTTCCAGCATTCGTAGCGTTGATCAGCAGATATATAGTCCGCCAAGACGTTGAGGTTGCTTAGTAACCAGAGACTGTCCATGCAAGTGAACGGAGCGTTCCCTCTTCGTCATAACTATCAAACCAAACATCCTTCACATTCACCGAGCGAACATTATGAAAATAAAATGCACATTTCTCGCTAAAAATGTTTCCATAAAAGCATTTAATGGCGTAACTATGTTACTATTTCCACCCAGAATAAAGAAAGTTGTCGGCCGTGGCTGCGCTGGAGTCCGAGGTAGGAAACCCAAACGCCGCCGTGTTTGGGTGATAGAGTTTAGATCGGGTTAGATTAAATAATCTCGGATATCTCGGACAACGGATTCCAAAATGGCGCCTATTCATTCCTTTGTAAACTGCTCAGTGGCGCAGGGTAACATCAAGGAGCGATATGCTACCCCATCATGGGTCTATGGCTACGCCCTATTTCATGACGTACCGGATGCAGAAATATAGAACGCATGCCCATCCCCCCACTCCGGTCCAACAACAATATAAAATGATACCGTAATGCACCTGTTCTTTGTCTTTGGATCTTTTGAATAAATGGATCAATACATGATGAATCACAATGATCGCAAGCAGAGGACCTGTGAGAGTTATTGAGCAGCAGATGAACCAGTCCAAAAATCGGACACGTTAACGGAGCACTGAACTAGGCCCTCTCGGATGCCATTTGTTTCACTACGTCTCCTTTCAGCTGCACACCCCAGCTAATAAAACGCTTGAGGTGGCGTTTTCAAAAGAAAAAACATAATTTTTTTTAGGACATGGCATGAAGGTAATTATGAGCCTTTGATTGATATCCAGAAATTTTTTGCGGAGACACATTCCTGTTCCCCACTTGCATTGAAGTGAACAGAGATATCTACTTCTGGGTCCCATGATTTGAGGGACCCGTCCACAGCCCGCTTGAACAGCTGCAATACCAGGCTTGGCCGCTGAGCACTGGTGGATTGCGGAAGTATGCAGTGTTCCTGGGGGATTGCATAGGAGGAGGCTTCATGGAGGCTCCCATGTTCTTCTGATCTATGAACTGCCGAGTCTATGAACTGCCGAGAGGGACAAAAAGCACTACGTGGTACAGGAAATGCAAACACGTTTTCACTCTGAGCCAGCGTGAATGATGACTGAAATAATTCACTATCTTGCTCGAGGAGTAATTACTCATACATCATTAGCTTACACTAATGATTCAATGCAGTTTGAAATCTGTTTGAAATAATGAACCTCATCATCACTCGAATGAGGTAGTATTGGATGTCATGACACAGCTTCTTGGCACATACTGCCCACCGTAGTTTTTGAACAAGCAAGCACTATTAGTTTGAATGCAATGTACAATTTTACCACTAGATGGGAGTAATTTTTACACAGTGTCCCTTTAACGCCTCGTTTCCACATACGTATGTTTTTCGTATCCGTGCTTCCGTAAATTTACGGAAGGGGGCGCTAGTGTTTTACGTACGGACATGAATTTATTTACGGTCAGCCAAAAAGATTGGGGAACGTATGATAATGGCCGTTTTTAGGAGACCGGTACTTTGGAACATGAGGATCGACATAAGATAAAAACAAAACCAACCAGGCTTGGAAAGAGATCGGCGAGGAGTTTGCCTGCCAGGTACTTACATGTTTTGTGAAAAACATAAAAACTTCCATACGGTATCTCCGTAAAACGACGGCGAAAGTTACATTTTTTGAACGTGTATTACGGACATACCGGACAGAAATTTTACGGAGGGGAGGAGTCTCGGAGGAAAAACGGACATTACGGAGAATCACATAGGAATGAATGGACTTTCGGTCGGAGACGGTTGGATCGCATACGAGAATGTACGTATGTCAGGCCAAACTCCTCAGCGATCTCTTTCCAAGCCTGTTGGTTTTGTTTTTATCTCTGTATATGTCGATCCTCATGTTCCAAAGTACCGGTCTCCTATCCGCTTATCCGGGGTCGGGTCGCGGGGGGAGCAGCTCATGCAGGGGGCCCCAGACTTCCCTTTCCCGGGCCACATTGACCAACTCTGACGGGGGGATCCCGAGGCGTTCCCAGGCCAGTGTTGAGATATAATCTCTCCAACTAGTCCTGGGTCTTCCCCGAGGTCTCCTCCCCACTGGACGTGCCTGAAACACCTCCCAAGGAAGGCGCCCAGTGGGCATCCTTACCAGATACCCGAACCACCTCAGCTGACTCCTTTAAAGGAGCAGCGGCTCTAATCCGAGTTAGGGAGACGCCAGCCACCCTTCTGAGAAAACTCATCTCGGCCGCTTGTACCCGCGATCTCGTCCTTTCGGTCATCACCCAGCCCTCATGACCATAGGTGAGGATAGGAACGAAGATCGACCGGTAGATCGAGAGCTTTGCCTTGCGGCTCAGCTCTCTTTTCGTCACAACGGTGCGGTAAAGCAAACGCATTACCACCCCCGCTGCTCCGATTCTCCGGCCAATCTCACGCTCCATAGTACCCTCACTCGCGAACAAGACCCCGAGGTACTTGAACTCCTTCATTTGGGCACTCATTTCCTACCCGGAGTAAACAATCCGCTGATTTCTCCTAACATCTTTTGTCCGTAAATAAATTCATGCCCGTACGTAAAACACTAGCGACTCCTTCCGTAAATTTACGGAAGCACGGACACGAAAAACATACGTATGTGGAAACGAGGCGTAAGGCCCATTCACACCCTACGGCAGGCACGTGCAGAGGGGGGGGGCTATGGGTGCCCGAGCCCCTGCCCTTTTCTCTCTGAAGGACCAAAGTGCCCTTTTGAGTGGTAATTTAAATTTTCAATGCTTTGTAAATTTACACATGAACAATTAAACATTAACATGTGAATCAATTATTCGAGAGTAAAATGTCTAAAAGTAATAATATAGAAGCAAAGTTTGTACTTTGTAGCCTCTTTTACCGGCGCTCAGTGCGCTGCTGCCACTGGGTGACGTCATAGGCTATCAACGTGACCTTTCACCTTTCCCTGCCTGCAAGATGCGCTTGTTGTTTTAAAGGCCCACTATGCAACTTTTTTAGCCAAAATTACATTAATTATGCAGGTTGAGAGTTATTCTGATGGTTCTACAACCATTGCTGGGTCGTTTGGTGGGTGTGTCATTGCCCCAAGTTGCTTCTCCAAGGAAAAAGCGAATATGCAACTTGCTCTGTTCGGACAGACACAATCCGGATGTGATGCAGCATAAGTATCCAATCGCGCCTCGAAAATGTAGTCAGATTGTAGTTTCGAAAATGCTTTACGGCACAGACACACCCCCAAACATGGCACCGGTTGTATATAAAAAGCCAGTTGCGAGGCAATTGTTGCATTCATCATGGATCCATCGACCGATAAGGGACCCAAGAGGCGACTGTCGGTGGAACAGAAGGAGAATAAGAAGAAGTTGGACCAGAGAATAGACCAGACACGAGTGAACCTAGGGCGAGCTTTTGCGGAATGGCGTCAAGTAAGGGAATCCGAAGACTTCAAAACGGACGCCGACTTTGCTTTGTTGCTGTTGAAATTGTAAGTAGCCTACCCTTGGGTGTACTTCGTCTTTGTAATGTGGTTTGATAGTCTGTTAAACAATGTGTTGACGCGACCGTTTTATTGTGAGCCCTGTATGTGTTTAGCTTGGTTTCTTGATGGCTAGCTCGCTAGCTAGTGGGGGTTTAGCGTAGCAGTCACTTGCTACCAAACATATTGTCAGTGTTAAAAGAATTGCTGCATCTGGACACAAAACTGAGATCGCATAGTAGCCTATAAATTTACTTTTTCTGATTTTACATGAAATAAGAATAGCTCAGAAGACTACCCATAGTGCATATTAAAAAATGGACTTGCTGTTTTAAAAGCATTTATTTTAATCAGTGGTATCTGTGTCTGATGCTTGTGTGGTGTGACTGAGTTTTGGCAAACATACCGAACAGTACATCACTGAGGACAGTGCTTTTAAAGGCTTCCTTGAAGCCTTTCCCTGCCCAGTTGAAGCGACACGCCAGGTTATTTGTTAGGCCACTCTGCAACATCCTTCTTACGGCCTCTTTTGCAGTGTGCCCTCCAATTAGACTGAATGTTAAAGGTCCCATGACATGAAAATCTCACTTTGTGAGGTTTTCTAACACAAATATGAGTTCCCCTAGCCTGCCTATGGTCCCCCAGTGGCTAAAACTTGCGTTTGGTGTAAAACTAGCACTAGCTGTTCTGCTCGCCTTTGAAAAAGCGGAGGCTCAAGCGCGCTGATTTGGAATGTCTGTTCTCATGACGTCATCATGAATCTCAGCTCCTCCCCTTACTCTGCCTGGCCCGCCCAGAGATGTTGGCCCGCCAATGAGACTCGACCGTGCGAGCGCCACATGTGTGTGTGTGTGAATACACACACTGTACGCAAGTGTTTCTTGTCGGTTCTTTGATGTGTCTTGTATTTCCACAACGAGACTGTCGTGGGGGTTATCTGAGCCATGGTTGAGAAGGAATTGGGGGAAAGGAACTTTGGTTTGACTCGCTGAAGTAGCCTACATGAACTGCGACATGCCGCCGGTTGCCGCGAGGCACCATCGCCCGGCAGCGGGCAGCCAGCAGCAGGCAGCGCGCGGTTCAGTCGACTTCAGGTTGATGTGAAAGTGGAAGAACCAGAGACGTCGCAGAACCCGACAAAGTCGTTTGTGCAGGGCCGTAGCACCAAATCCTGGGCCCCTATACTATAGGTACTACGTTGACGGGGGCATGGAGCGATTGTTGATGGGGGGGGGGGGGGGGTATGGAGCGATTGTTGACGGGGGGGGGAGACATGACCGATAAGTATTTTTTTTTTTTTCATGGGCTCCCCCCTCTGCCGTGGGCCCCCCCACAACTGTCCCCTTTGTCCCCGCAGTCCGTCGGCCCTGCGTTTGTGATTCATAATATCGTCTGGACTGGCGCACACAATCTGTTATATGATATAGATATCTATGTATTATATGATATTATTTAGATATAGAGCTCCAGGACTGTAACGCAAGTGGTGTACACTTCCTTGTTATTTGGATAACCGTTCTGCTCTTGGTGTGATGGCGCATAACACGTCGGACTCTCGTCTCTGGTATTTCTACAACGAGACTCGTATTGGGGGTTATCTCAGCCAAGATTGAGAATGAATTGGGGGGAAGGAACTTTGGCTTTGACGTGGTTCAAGAACATGAACCACGACAAGGAGGAGAAAGGGATCTTTGCCGGGCAGCGCTTATGCACCTCCGCCTCCGGCGGTGGTCCCTCAGCGGGGCTCAAGCGGGAGACATTCGCCGCCAACAATCCCTTTCTCCTCCATGCGCCATCACACCAACAGCAGAACGGTTATCCAAATAACAAGGAAGTGTACAACACTTGCGTTACAGTCCTGGAGCTCTATATCTAAATAATATCATATAATACATAGATATCTATATCATATAACATATTGTGTGCGCCTCCAGACGATATTATGAATCACAAACGACTTTGTCGGTTTCTGCGACGTCTCTGGTTCTTCCACTTTCACATCAACCTGAAGTCGACTGAACCGCGCGCTGCCTGCTGCCGGCTGCCCGCTGCCGGGCGATGGTGCCTCGCGGCAACCGGCGGCATGTCGCAGTTCATGTACTTCAGCGAGTCAAACCTAAGTTCCTTTCCCCCAATTCCTTCTCAACCATGGCTCAGATAACCCCCACGACAGTCTCGTTGTGGAAATACAAGACACGTCAAAGAACCGACAAGAAACACTTGCGTTACAGTGTGTGTATTCACATTGATGTGGACGTTGAAGAACCAGGAACGTCGGAGAATCCAACGCGGTCGTTTGAGATTCATAATATCGGCTCACACAGCTTTTGGCCGTGATAATATATATTATATGATATAGATATCTGTGTAGGCTAGATGATAATATTTAGATATAGAGCTCCAGGACTCCCGTGTGTTCTAGAATATTTACAGAACACGGCTAAAGGCTGAGTGCGCCTCGCCATTGCGATACATCCACTGTAAACAGAGCGCACGGTACCGTGGCTGCAAGCTGCTCAGGGCCACACCCCCACCCTCCTCCTTGACACGCCCACCGAAACAGCGCATTTGGGGGAAGCTCAATGTGCGACTGGCTCGGAGTGGCTGTAACTCTGCACCGCGGCTGAATTTCGGGAACGTCTTTGAATACTGTGTTAGTTGCCCACTAATACCTATATTAAAGAATACATAAAATAGCATGTCATGGGACCTTTAAGATCTGACAAGACATAATAAACCAACAAACAAACAAGTGAAACATTGATAATTGTAACATGTATAATTACAATATCTCCCAAAAGTGAATAGGCCTACACCCCTCCCATTTTTGCAAATATTTTATTGTATCTTTTCATAGGATAACCCTTGGCATGAAACTTTATTATAACTTAAACTAGTCATTATACGTATTGTAGAGAACTATAGATTTATTGTCCTCAGAATATGACTAAAAACACATCCATTAACAACTAAACAGCTGGCCACATAACTGAGTACACTTAATTATGAACATGACCATTGCGCCCATAGTGACAATAAATCTATCGTAATCTACAAACTCTACACTGAGTTCTTTAAGTTACATCAAAGTTTCATGTCTATGGAGTTATCCCATGAGAAGATACAATAAAACATTTGAAAAAATGGCATAGGGTTTTGTGAGATACTGTATGTACCAATTTAGGTTAGGTGAACTCCTCACTGTTTCACATAATGAGTAATGTGTTAATTTTGTTTTGAAAGATAATTCCTACAAATACTGGGTGATGTAGTGGATGGCTGGAAAAAAGAGGTATGGTTTTATTCATTTACACATATACTTTGACTAGCTTTTGGGTAGTGCAGATTTGTACCTACCATCTTTGGTTTTTCGCAGGGGGTTTCTCTCATAACAGCCTCTGCTAATTGAAAAGCGTCCTAAGCGCCCTCACTTCACTCCCCAGGTTGGTAATTTCCGCTTTCATCAATGTATTTTCTTCCAGTACTTTGGAAAGCAGCTCCACGACTTTAGATATTCCCATATCTGTTCATGTAAGTTACTTATTAGAAATGTTTTCTGGGGTTTGGTGTACTTTGGTGTACTTTCCCATTTCATCTTAATTATAATGTGTATGATAATGATGAAAAAATGGTTAGAATGTTTGTCTCCTCGACTTAACATGCAATAGCTGGTGGCTTGGTTGGACTGTATCTATATTTAAAAGTCATTGATTAGTGTCAAGTGTCAAGTATTTTTTTCAAAGTAGTGTATTTAAGGAAGAGTTTGTAAGATTTACCTTGTAAGAAATTAATATAAATACATTTTCAATAAATACATGTTGAAATTAGGTGTTCTACTGACGCTTACCTAGATGTAGTAGCTCAAGTCTCTGGCTGCCATTTGATTGAGCTGGAATACAAAAATAATAATTTCATGTAATTGTGTGTAAGTTACAATATTTTAAGTTTTACTTGTTCAACCATCAGTTAGCCTCATATCGAGGAAGTTCGGCTTGGTCCTGGGATGCCAACAACAGAGGTGTGTGTGTGTGTGTGTGTGTGTGTGTGTGTGTGTGTGTGTGTGTGTGTGTGTGTGTGTGTGTGTGTGTGGTGTATTCTTTACTGCACAAGAGGAATGGCTTTGTATGCAGTTGGGTAGTCCTTCAACCATTCAGACCAACAATGAAATGTGTCAAAAAACGTGTTGGTGAAGCAATGATCAACGGGGCAGATGGGGAAAACTATGTATGAGGAACAATTATTGATAAGTAAAATTACCTCTTTGGGTGGTCGATGGCCCAAATAGCCACTCACTATTGATGTCTGAAAAAAATTAAACACTTCAAAACTGAATAAGAGAGCCAAATGGTATTTCTAACATTTGTGTTAAACATGCTGTTGTTTCAAATGGTGCTTCAAAGTACCATTTGTACTGGCATTAACCAGTAAACACATACAACATATTTTTTAGCCCCTCCTACCTGGCCCTACATCTACAGATTGTCGGGCTGTTTTCCTTAGGGGGGGTGGTGCCTCGTCATCAGTGTCCACACCTTGAAGCATAGTAAGCGCCAGTTTAATTTCAGACTAAATGGGCAGTCAAACAGCCGTTTCTGAAATATTTATATTTTAATTTCTAAAATGTTTCATTGCTGTTCAGTTTAACTCTAAAGGTCTGCACCTTCAAAAAAGTGTTGCGGCGGGCCCCTAGTGGTCTGGACTCTTCCAGCTGGCTCCTGCAGGTAGCGTGAGTTTGGCCTTTGGAACAAAGCAAGGACAGTCATGGCAGTCAGTGGGTAACACCAGAAATATTAAAGGTTGGGTAGGTGATTTGCGAAACGCCAGCAGATTTTGAAAATACACAACTCAAATGGTCCTACCCCCTCTCCTTCAACGCTGACTCTGACTCCACCCATTCCAAGTACCTGGACGCGCAATCATGCACGAGCGCGAACAGAGATGCGCGAGAGCGAGCCAGGCTAGCGTAGGTTTTCGTTTAACAACATGGCACTACATTCAGCTGTAAGTTGCACCCAGTACCGCGGGAAGTAGGAGTGCTGGGGGTGCTGCAACACCCCCTGTCCGAGGCCCTGTCTTATCACAGAAAACGATCATTTCTAAAAACTCCGGCCAAAGTGGAGATTTCTGAAAACGCCGGTTATGTGTTGTCGTGTCAACGGGGAGATACGGGATTTTAGGTTCTGAAGCGTCACATTATGCACCAGGAAATGCTTAACGTCATGTGAGCGCCCGCTGTACCGTATTGGTCCGAATATAAACACAAACCCCATTGTAAGACGACCTATATTTGGAAAAAAGATTTGAAGACCAGATCCGTTTTTTATGAATAAATAAATTGTATTCATTGAAATAATATACGAAAATAAAAAGGCATCGAATAAAACACTGCATTGCCACTAAACAGTAGTGCAAATAGGCCGTACTGATGTGTACACCAAAGACTATTCCTGACACTCCTCTGCCCCGCTGTGTTCGCTCTGGCTGTGGTCGCTCCGAACTGTTTCGGCCCGTGGCAAAGCGAGTCATCCTCGCTGCTGTCCAAGGCATTTTGAGACGCAGCATTTATTTAATGCTCATATGACCTAGTGCTGAAAAAAGGTTATATGAAAAAGTGTGAGGGTAGCGGTGGTGCGCTAAACTTGTTCTGTGAGCAGCTGGATGTGAACGATCGATTTTCAACTGTCCGCGCATGCACTGGTGTAATTGAGCTGCGCTGCTATACATCTTTTTTTATCAATGTAACGAGTTGCGAGTCTAGTGCAGGCTGAGTTTTTTTTTTCCCAGCACCCCCTGCTGAGAATACGTTCTCGCTGCAATGGTTGGACCAGATGTTATAAACATTAAACGGTCACATAAATCATTACTATTTTTAGAAAAATTATGTTTGTTTCATATAATTGTATTGGAAGTCCTGGTTTTCACTAGGGTTGCCGCGGTGTGGACATTTTCACACCGAGTAATACACTCGTCTCCACACCGGTATTACCGAGTATAAACGGTATAAACTTTGAAACTAGGTCAACCGCCACACAAGCATCGGTTTTTAGACCCTTCTCGTCCTTCAGTTGCCGCCAACGTTCGAAAGCAGCGCCTAGGATTATTCTTGATTTCAGTTTTTCTCTTTCAGCGTTTTTATTATCAATTACTCTCTGAAAAAGAGTTTTCCTTCTCTTTGCTGGTGGTGGTGGTGGTGGGGGATGGTGGCGTCTTGTCTGCCATGGAAATTGTCTTCTACTGCTAGGTCCAAATGTGGATTAACTAGTTCCAGTAGCTACCGCAGGATAACAACAAACAGGAGCTTGCTCTGGGTCACGAGCTCTGGGTCACGAGTACTGCACGAAGGGGTCGCGCGCGGGGCGCGGGGGAGGGGGAGTGCAGTACGACCGTTTGATTGACGTACTTACTGTCCAATGCAACTCGGTGGCAATGGAAATGATTGGCTGGAGTTTTTCGAGCCCTGCCCGTTCCACAGATGATTGACTTGTTTAATTTTCATGCCAGTACTTCTAACTCAGTGGCTGTAAGCGGGTTATGATAAGGATTTCAAGTAATTTTGCAAAAATGGCCAAAAAAGCAAATCACCTATACAACCTTTAACAGAGAACATATACATTTATGCATTTAGCAGATGCTTTGAGCTGAAGCGATTTACAAGAGGACTAACATTTAAGCTACAACACTATTTAAAACCTTGCTAAGAGTGCCAAAAAGTGTCACTAGTCACCCGAACACTGTCTGAAGTTTAAGTGCAATAGAAAGATGGAAGAGAGTGCATTGAAAGTTAAAAAGTGTTAGGACAAGAGTCATTCTAGGAAGAGCTGAGTTTTCAGGAGCTTTTCGAAGGTAGTGAGGGATGATAAGTTGCCTGTGGATGGTTCAGAGAACTGCCTGCTATTAGCAGCCACTTTGTCAGTAAAGAATGAAGCATAAGGGTCTGCTGTGAGGTTTGTAGCAAGAGGGGAAAGGTTTAGTAGATATTTGAAAGTAGAGAACAGTTTCCGGGTGTCAGTTGTATTGTGAATCTTGTCATTGTAACAAGACCTTTTCGCTGCTGTGACATTGTAAGCAAAAGATGATAATAGTTACTGGTATTCCGTTAAATCTGATAGGTTGTTAGTTTTATGCCATTCTCTCTCAGCAGCCCATGAGGTTAGAGCGCATCGATTGAAGGGAGCAGTGGCGATTTTAGCCTGAAATTTCTGATGGGGCAAATTGATATGACGTCATATTACGTCAGAAAAATAGAGGTAGCTGATTATTATAACAGTAGGCCTACGTATATAGACCAGTCAGGTATACTATGGGCTGCATTTTGAGTGCCAGCAGGGGGCAGACATCCTATATAAATACATTTCACATGCTTTAGCGCTCAGTACGACACAAAGATGTTGCCTATAATAATAATAATAAAAATTATAATAATAATATTGCATTATATTTTAAACGCAAACGTTCCAAAGAATCTCAGAGCGCCAACATGGTACGCACTATAATATAGTGTAACGACCTCGCCGGTGACATAATCATGTCGAGTCATTAGTAGTTGAAGGTAGTTTTAATGAACCAAAAACCAGGTCACTGAAACCCGTAACGTTGTAACAACATTGTCAACATTGTCACCAACAGCTGAAAACCGGACCAAAACAAACCCCGGTTACCCCGGCAACCCCCAACACGGTCTCACTCGCGTGCAGGCCCCCACCCTCAGGTTCTTCCAAGGCCCTCCCCCAGCTGACCTAATGATTCGCCCCCACGCTGAATGACAAGAAGAACATTACAATACATGCACATAGAACAACTGGCATAACGGACAACGAAATATAATGTAACACATAACACACAAACTATGTAACTGTCCCATGGTCGCTACAATAGCATTGATTAAAGTAAAACAATTAGACAGACACATAGATTCAATAACTTCAATAATTTATTAAACAAAAAAGACGATCTCCTTCAGCTCCAAAAAAAAAAAAAGGTTTTGACTCACCAATGCCGATCACTTAAAAAGGAAGTTGGCTCGACGGTTCTTTGCTTGAGCAAACCTCTCGATTACTTTGTCGTTAAAATCCATCAGTCCATTAATGAAGGTTTTTTCAATAGAAAGCATGGAGAGGGCGTTCAGTCTCTTCTGTCCCATCGTGTTCCTAGTGAAAGTCTTTATCCTTTTCAGCGTTGAAAAGTTCCTCTCAGACTCCGCAGACGTCATGGGGGTTGTGATGATGATGCTGAGTAGAGTGCAGGTTTCAGACAAGGCCTCTTGCAGGTTGTTGTCGTGAATGGCTTTGAACAGCCACAGTGCAGATTTCCCAGTCCACCAGTTGTGCGGCAATAAGATGGTCACTCTGTGAGAACCGGTCTTCCACTTGCGCAATCATCGTATCACAGGCCTCCTTCATCACGGCAGGCGTATTTGTTTTCCTGCGCTTTGATGTGCCCGGCTCCTCACTGGCTTGGTTACCAATCTCATCTGCTTTCTCTCTGATTTCTTTCACGTGCACTTTGAAATTCTCCACTGCACGATTCACCCCAGATGCGTCAATCTCTCTTTTCTGTAGTATGCCATACAAAACAACCACTTCTGGCATAACTCTGGCAAAGAACTCCAGCAGCTGGAGAAACGTACGATCCCGCAGGTGAATGGAGAGGCCGAATGCCTCGCTGATGGACACCTTGTCCCATCCTGGTTTAGTGCGAATGTTATCCAGACACTCCAGTATATCTTCGCGAGTTTCCCATACCACATTCACGGTCCTGCTTTTAAAATTCCATCGGGTGCCGGGTGGCAGCGGGATCCGCCTGTCCGATGTCTCTGCCAGAGCCGCCGTTCGTTTCGGTGAGGTGGAGAAGAACGTGGCAAATCCAGACAGATCAGCAAAGAACACCTTCAGCTCACTGATCCTGGATGCACATACTTGCTGCAGAGTTAGGTTCAGCTGGTGTGCGTAGCAATGTACAAATATTGCGTTTTTGTAGCTTTCCTTAATAAGTACTTGCACGCCGCCTACACTGCCACGCATAACCGCTGCCCCGTCATAGGTTTGGGCTATGAGCTTGTCATTCAGTCCCAGTGGGTCGAGGACATGTTTCATAGCAGTAGAAAGGCCAATGGCAGTTTTGTCCTTCACTTCAATGAACTCAAGAAACCGCTCTGTGACGCTGCTGTCCACCATGTATCTCAGGACTATGACCATTTGCGATTTGCATGAGGCATCAGTGGTCTCATCCGCCTGGACAGCTACAAACTGGGTGTCCCGCAAATGCTTGGCCACCTCACACCTGTAGACCTCAAACATGCAATCCAGGAGTTCGTTCTGAATGGTGCTTGATGTCCCCTTGAACGTAGGCTCCGAATCGTAGTGACGTCTCAGCCTGGTGTCGCCCTCGCACATCGTTTAAAAAATGTACCTAAAAATGCCTGGGTTTACAGAGTCGGCCGACTCATCGTGACCACGCAGACCCAGTTCACACTTCCCACACAGCTTTAGGCACGATATCAGTCTCCCCAGTACATATCGGTTTTCCTCCGCCTGCTTGTTGTGCTCTAAAATGCTCCGCTGATAAGCACTGTCCAGCTGTGCCATGATGTTGACCCGTCCCAATAGTCCCAATTTCATGGCGCAATTGATATGAGCTTTGCTACTTTCATGCTTTACCGTTCTTGTGGTATTTCCAAAAAGAAGGCATGGAAAGCAAAACAGTGCTCTTTTTGTTGTGCTCGCAGTTAGCCATGTCTTTCTTTCAAACCACTCCATCTTGAGATTTCGGTTGGTTTTCTCACCAGGCTGGTTCAGAATGAAGTCGTCTGGTCTGTGTGGTCCCAAACGTTTTATTTCTAATTTTTCTTCCGGCGGCAATGTGCTGAATTGCACCCTCAGCAAATAATCTACGTTATTCATTGTTATTCATTCATTAAAAAACTACCGATAGCGAACTCTTCTGTAAATCTCCTGTAACTCCTGATCTCACTCTCACTGTATTTCTTTTTTGCTTAGTCTCAGGGTAGAGTTTTCGCGGGTTTCGCATTATCCAAGTCTACATTACGTAGAATACGTAGATTACGCAGTTAACGTCTAGGGGCAAATTTGAAATTGCCCCTAGCCTCAATGTTAACTTTGGCCGGTGTGGTTCGCGCTCATTGCTGTTTCTATGGTAACGGTGGGGCAGCGTGGGTCTTTGCCCCTCCGGAAACAGGAAACGTAAATATAGACAACGTTCATTCAAGCAAGCACACAGGCAGTAGAACACACGAATCAAATTACTCCAAAACAAGGCTATAATGCTTGTGAGTCAAGTTTATTCACACAAATATGTACGCTACTTTGCATATAAAAATATATATATAGTTTGCCACGAAGTAGGAATGGATTGCGCCTTCTGCTCAACAGCGCCATCTCGTGGGTCTGGTGGGGCACTGCCCCACCTGCCCCTAATGTAGAAACGCCACTGGAAGGGAGTCGTTTATCCAAGGAAGGGGCTTAGAGGGTTGGGAGGGTCTGATGGATAGCGGGAATGTGTGGCCCCATTCACCTCTGGAGAGGAGAACATTTTTTGTTTTTTACCTTCTTTTCCTTCTGATAGGGTCTTGTCTGATGTTAAGCACTGTAAGGACTTTTTCAGGTAGTCCTTTGCCTTAACATATGTTGCTGAAAGGGAATGGCATGCATTAGTGAAATTGAGCAAGTTGAATCTTATAGAAACGTTTTCATATGCAGCATTTTTCCTTACCACAGCTAACCAAGACCCTCACGTCACCGTGCACGTCCCACGCTGCACCTGGAGGAAGGTGGTGCGCGACTGCCTTCTGGAGGCGGATATGATCATAAGAACTAGGAGGCCAGAAACAATTCCATGACTCCCCTGCCTCCTCCAACCAGCTGCTTGGCACTATGGTAGTGCTCCTATCTTTGAATTCGACGACCTTCCACACCTGTGCCATCTGTCAATGAGGTGAATGAAAGAAAATAAAAAATCGCTGTGTTTTGAGTGTGAAAAATAAGCTGTAGAAATATATTTGGCCTATATATCAGTCGTTGTTGTTATATATAACATAGTGTGTATGTTGCAAGATCAACAGTGATCACAGTTGATCAGTCTCAGAAATATTTGGCCTGTTAAGCCCTTTGAGACTGTAATGGTGATTAAGGGCTATACAAATACAATTTAATTGAAAATTGAATCACTATCATAAGTGGTGAGAGAACTGCATACACCAGCTTAACTTGTGTGAAGACGTACTCTGAAACCTGTCGTCTCTAACTACTATCTAAGCCTAACTATCTACAACCTAACTATCTTCAAAGGCTTGCCGGGCTCGAGGCAAATGCCCCCTCCCCAGAATTAGCTTCACAAAGACAAAAAAATAGAAAGAAAAAAAAAAGCAGAGTATACAATGCTACTCAGCTGAAGCACTCTAACTACTCAGATCATTCACAGCTGATTTACAGCAGTTTGTCACCACTCAGATATATATTTTTTTGGCTATTCGTTCATCAATTCGATTTTAGGACTGGTGTATTTTATATAAAGAAAAAGTTCAATAACAAAAAATCTTTTTTTTCTTTCTTTTTTGGATTGCAGAAGACAAGGAATTAGGATTGGTGAAGAAGAGGGATGGCAACATAATGGTCTTGGTCTGGAAAAAGCACACATTTTCCTGCTGACATCCCCAAGGAGCTCAACCTCAAGATCATCTACCAACGTATGGACCTGAAAACAGCCTATTCGAGGAGGGGCAGGGATATGTGAAATGGGATTCCTTGTACCCAAATCGTCTGTAGATGATGAAGACTGACCAGAGGATAGCACAATGTTTTGGACCAGTCCAATATCCTGTCCTACTGCTATGGCAGTTGTTCCCAGTCTTTGTTGAAATCTGTTGTTGCTAACCTTTCTGTACTGTTTGGCAGTACTGAATTGCAGAGGCAAAGGACCATCCTGGTGTATGTCGTACAAAAGGGGTTGCTTACTTGGAGGTGGAGTAACAGTTTGATGCACCTCTTGACAGTCTCTAGACTACATGTTGTAATGGTAGTTGAGGCTTTCGCAACATTTCAGATGGAAACTGGGTTACCATCTGAACAATGCCAGTAAGGGGACTAGGTCGCAGGTGGTGATCTGTGTCTGACATTAAAGCAAAGTCTTCGTCTGATCTAAGCCTGGCATTTATTTCAGGATATGTCATTTTATTTTGCCACACGCCAACTTGATTGCACTTGTCACACCCAGAGTAGCCATTGTGGGACCTTCATCTGTTTGACAAAAGCACGTGCTGGAGCATCACAAATGAAGGAGCACACCATCACCTTTAGAGGTTTACCTCTGAAGGTCACTCCATTCCTCAGTAGCTGGGTAAGGTCATTGACAATTCTTTGAGGTAGTCATACACACTAGATGGTTTTCCAGTTCCACAAACAAACCAATAATAAAAGCGTTTTTTGTGTAATCACATCAAGCATCGCCAGAATTGGCCAAAACTGAACTTTTGACTCTAGAAATGGGTAAACCGTCGATTGTTGAATTGTAACCGAATTGTCTGAAGGCAGCTATAGGCAAATGGATTGAAATTCAATTTTGATAAAATTCCCTAGCCAATCCCAAAATGGTGATATTCACACCACTAATGCATGCACAGCTATTTTCTTTTGAGTGCCAAGAAGTGTCCTGGCATCTTTAGGCAGCTCAGAGTGGTGTACTCTCAATATTGACAGAAGAGCGGTAACTGCAACAAGAGTAATGCCAAAAGTTGGATGCCCATTGCATTAGTTTAGCTTGTAAAACTCATTTCCTCAGGCTTCACTTTCATCAGAGCTGGATAACCCACTAAAATCCTCTCTTTCACTTGGCATCACTGTCTGTAGTGTTTTGGCAAGACTGTTCTCGAATTCTGAAGTTGTCCCACACAGTGCTAGATCTGGTAAGCTAGGGGGGCATTTTCAGCCTGATTAAATGTAATTGCTGCAAAAATCTCGTTCTCTGTCTCCCTTGCTTTGGACACGACTCGCCTCCTTTACTCCAATAAGAGGCCATCTCTGTGTGTATCGGATACAATTATGAAATGCAAGTTTGATACCTTTTTCTGCCGTGAGCTTTGAATGGTCTTCAGTGTCCCATAAATATGCAAATGAGAAGAAAAAAAAACACAAAGTTAGTTTTGATGGCAATAGTGTGACAACAATGAATAGTTGCATTTAACCCTTTCACATGCAAGTGAAGAATCCCCCTTCTAATAATGTATAGCCTATTAAGGACCTATTTCAGGATAAATATACAAATACATTCACTTTGAAGTGTAGAAGGTCCTACAGCAGCTGTAAAAAAACTAAGATATACTATTTATGAGATGGCTTGCAGTGTGCTTATCTGACAGGATTAAAACGTGCATTCTGTGTGAATGTGTATTTGAATGTTAACATTTAATAACATTTCGTTTTTAGTTATGTATATAATTTGAAATGTATTGCCCAAGTCCCTTCAAGTTGAAAAAGCACATGCATTCTTATTATGGCACACCTGACGTACTAAATCAACTGCGATCAGATTGGTTAAAAAAATAGAGGCTGCGTGTGATTTCAGTTCCGGTTCAATGCATTTGTAATGAGGGGGCACACTTCTGTGCTGTGTGCACATTAGTCGTCGTTGCCAGCAGGCTGCACCACGACAGCCAAGGAATTACATGTGGCATAGCAAAGGTAAGCAGCAGAATTGTTTCCAATTAAGCGTAATTAGAAATGGAGTTGTAGTATTATGGTTTCATGAAAGCAAGGACAGCACTCAGTGCTTTCGAAACTTTGAATCGCCAACAACGGACGTTTCGGGCCGCGCGCCCCTTCAGCGGTGTAATGCTTCTTCACCGGCCATTACACGCTGAAAAGGGAAACGTCCGTTGTTGGCGATTAAAAGTTTTGATGCCAACAGTGCTGTCCTTTCTTTCAGGAAATAATATTACGATACGTTGGATTCAGCACGCAGTAAGTTATATAAAGAAGTCTAGTTAGTGTGAGCGCGGTACTTCATATATTAGATTTTTTTTCTTGCCCTTGTGGAGGCTTGGTGAAGGGGGTCATTAATATTTGGTTTTATTTAGTATTATGTACAATATGTAGATGGGCCGACGTGTCCACGGGTCGATTTCCCGTAGTAAATTTATCATTTTAATGATTTGGATTTCCCCGCGACGGTTTCGCGGGATTTAGCTGCTAGAGGTGGAAAGTAACGAATTACATTACTCACGTTACTGTAATTGAGTAGCTTTTTTGTGTACTTGTACTTTTTTAACTACTTTTAAAATGTGTAATTTTACTTTTACTTAAGTACATTTTCTTTGGAGTAATGTACTTCGGTACATTTTACAGCACAAGCGTTACTGAGTAAAAAAAAAATCTCACTGAAACTGTAATGAATTATGGGATGTAATAAACTGAACGTTGAGCCCCCTGCGCGCCGGCAGCTCTAGAATTCTAGCCTAGAACCTAGTTCTTTTATAAAGAGTGTTGGCGCGTACGACCTGTCTCTCACTCAAACGATGATGGCTGACATGGAGGCAGACGATGGAGATTCACCTGCTACTTTCAGAGGAGACCAACACGAGCCGTTCATCCCTCTAACCTAGTGCACCCCTGGCCCTATCTTGAAAACATGTTCAGCTTCGTGGAGAAACGTGGAGAAAGCTATATCATGCATGTAAAACTATGTGTGCCGAAGAAGTCCAAACATATCAGCTTACAAGAATTCGGACATCGAATCTCCGAAAGCACGTTGAGGTAAGTCATGTTTCTCGTGCCTTTCCAGGTTTAACTGACAACAAGCTATCCATATCCCGAAAACTGTGTATGGTACTGCTAATACTGTAATACAATATTGAAGTGGCAACCTGTTGGCACTGTGACGGCAGTTAGCTAGAACTATGCCCACTAATGTGCTTATTCAGTTGGCTAATAATAGTATAATGCACGTTAGCTTGCTAACCTGCCGTTATCCGTCCTACCAAATGCATCCATCAGGCCAGAAAGCATATTAACAAAACAAATAAGCCCAATGTTTCAATTGACAGCCGCAGATATGTAAACGGTCAACTGTCAACTGCCATTGCCAATGCCAACTACGATTTCGGTGGTGAAACCAAACCGTCTTTCTCGCAGTGACAGTTGGGCTTAGCATTTTCATGTGTTCATGAACTGTTGGGGCAATCAGCAAGCTACGAGATTTCGGCGCTACATTTGACTTTCATATTTCTTGTATAAGCTTTGTAAAGTCAGGGGCCTGTAGAAAGCATGGTAATCTGTGTATTGGGTCATATTTCAAGGCTGTATTGGAGGAGGGGGACATTCCCTATTACATTCGGCAACAGATTTGAGCTGAAGCATACTATGACAGAGGTGATCCCGCGCTAGTTTGCTACTCCACTCTGCCATTTTGACATCCGTTAAACACAGCACACTGATGATTAGCGAGTGCGAGACATGTTGCAGGTTTTGTGACCAAAATGTTCATTCAGATGCACAAAATAGATAGTGTGTACAGATTCAGAAAACATGTCTGCATATAATAAATAGTTAAAATGCTAAATGTTAATGAAGGTGGGAGGAATGAAGGAATTTGCCAGGTGGGCTTTCGATTTCCCAGGTGTGGCTTTTGCACATCACAGTAGAGGCAGAAAAACACTGATTGTAAAAAAGTAACTTTACTTTACTTTTACATTTTAAATTATTTACTTTTTACTTTTACTTGAGTAGATTTTTTGACCGGTAAATTTTACTCGTACTTGAGTACAATTTCAACAGAAGTAACAGTACTTGTACTTGAGTAAAATATTTTAGTACTCTTTCCACCTCTGTCAGGGACCCAGCGCCGTGACCGTGACAACGTTATTTCTTGGGAAATGGGGGACTTAAACGAATATAATGTATTCATAGTATTATTGGTATAAAATTCCCATTACTTGTAGTACAGCAAACGAACATTTTGTAAACAAGAAATCGTTAATATTTTATCAATGTCCTTCTAGAACCTGTCATGAACTTTGATAATCAATCAAACGATGTCGCGAGCGCAATAGATGTCTCTGATATAACGGACATTTAGCTGCTATTCTTGGCAATTTGACATTTTAAGTTGGCCATATGAGCAATGTTTCTTAATGTTACTCATATATGAACGTAGCCTCATATAACACATAGACTACATTAATGTGAAGTAAATATACACAGCTGTGATAACCGCAATAACTTATCCTGGCATAGCAGTAGCCATTAGCAATTTGGCACAGACTTTAGCTGAATGTCATTGATGATAAAGCTAACGTTAGTTAGTATATCTAGTTAGTCATCTATGAACGAATATGGTCTAACTAAAGTTGCTAACAGACCGACAGTCAAACATGATCGCTATTCGTGTTAGTCTACTTACCAAGAGTTGTATATAATATGAAATAATTATTAGCTTATTGCTGTAAATGTCAGTATGGACCGTAGTTGCCAACTACATCAACGGAAGATGAGCATCTTCCCTGGGGAGGCTCGTGCGCCTGGTTCAGGAGCAGTGTATTGCTCGAGCAGTCAACTGCTCTTGAACCTGGCGCTCGAGGCTCCCCAGAAACTGAAACGTCAAGGTTCATGTTTGTTTTACCTTATTTGTGTATTTTGCTTGGGTGCATTTTGATGTTTTTGCCAGGATCAATTCATGTACCCGTCATTTCAAAGGTTATTTTCCCTCACAAAAGCTAGACACTTGTTTTGGGCAATTTAGTTGTGAGGTACATTATACATTGTAAAAAAGCCTGTTGTAAGAGATAAAGGAAAGACATGATTATGTGTACTGTTATCAAGCAACCCAGTCGCCAAGAAAAAAACGTATACGGGTGTACGTTTCCATGAACACTGGATACGTAGCATTTCAACGTAAAAATAGCGTGTTATACCTACAGTATCCACGTGTGCCGCTGTGGAGGCGGGTTTCGGGGTTTGGGTTTCACGGCTTTTCGCGGCAAATTGTGGACACGATTGTTTAGGGGGGGGGGGGGGGGGGGGGGGGGGGGGGGGGGGACTGTTGTGACGGGGGGGGGGGGGGGGGGGGGGGACTGTTGTTGACCGGGGAGGGGGGGGGGGGAGACACGTTGTTGAGGGGGGGGGGGGGGACACATGATTGTAGGGGGGGGGGGGGGGGGAGACTGTGTTTGAACCGGGGAGGGGGGGGGGGGGGGTGGGGGGGAGACACGTTTGTTGAGGGGGGGGGGGGACACACGATTGTAGGGGGGGGGAGACACGTTTGTTGAGGGGGGGGGGAGACACGTTTGTAGGGGGGGGGCCACTCGACAACGAGAGTTGGTTTTTTATTGAACGCTCGACAACGAGAGTTGGTTTTATGAAACGAGACTTCAAACACGGAACAGCTGCAAGAAACGATGGTCGACAATAATGAACACACGAACAATGTTAATAGAACAACACACAACCACATAACATCCCGAACCCATTAACCCCACTTAATTCCTAACAACAAAACAAGTTAACAAAAGCCCCATTTGTCAACTGAGAACCCCAATCCCAGAATCCCCCGCGGCTCCGGACACGGCGTAGCTTATATTAATCTTTATTATCTGAATGGGAAATGCAATATTTTAGGACAGATTACACCATTAACGCGTTTCTAATGACATTTCTAGCGAGAAATGTACATTTTCCTTACATAATCTTCAGTCAGTTGAATGTGTATGATCTTTATTAATCTTTATTATCTGAAGGGAATTGCAATATTTTAGAACCGATTCACCGTTAACGTGTTTCTAATAACATTTCTAGCAAGAAATATACTTTTTACTTGCATAATCTTCAGTCAGTGATTGTGTCTGATCTTTGTTTTATAGTTATTAGGAATTGATCGGCTCGCTCGCCATGTTTCAAACGACGTCAGGTTGCTTTCGCTAAACTAGCAGCTCACGTTCGCTTCCTGCGTTTGTGTTATTAAACTGTTACTTCATGTAAACTTTTAATGATATCATCTTGTTAGAAACACGTATATCTGAGAGCCCCCACCCAGGCGCCCAAAAGCATACCTACGTTGACAGTGTACCGTTTCGTGAACACTGGATTACGTCGCATTTCAACATAAAATAGCGTGTTATACACACCAACACACGCACAGACACCACACACACAAGCACACACAAGCACACACACATGCACGCACAGACACACACACACACACACACCACACACACACATATACACGGTGCATTTCGCTGCTAAAACAACAACAAAAAATATTCCCTCAAATATTATTACTTTCAAAACGTTGGCCAAAATGGCCAATAATATCATTTTTTATTTGGGATGCTTCTAGGACATTTTGGGTGGATTTTGAACGGTATGTGGGGGCACGTTTTTTGCAGGACCTGGCAACCCTGCGCTGTTGCCCGAGATCTGGATCGGCGTGGTGCCGTCTCCTTTTGACCTTTTGACCCCAGACTTCTGGGGAATAGCTGAATCAATTCATTAGTCAATCAGAAGCATGTAAATATCTCCCCGTGGCGTAAGAGGACGAACAAGGTGTCCTTCAACATCTACGCTTCCAGGCGATTGCAACGGTGCCACACATGAGCATATTCGAACATGTTTAATGGTAGTAATTAGCTGTCGAATTTTGGAGGCCTTAATCAATACTGAGCAGCTATTGATTTGCTTCCCGATAAAGATTTGTCACAAATGACATGTTATTTAGCATCTACACGTTGAGCTGAGTCCAATGACACCAAGAACGACACTCTAGCTTATGGTAACATGTATTTTACATGGTACACCTAGGTCTAGGACATGATCTCGGTGTAGCAAGAGGCCGAGCTTGATCTCATTGGACTCAGCTTAACGTGTAGACGCTAATTAACATGTATTTGTCAAAAATCTCCATCGGGAAGCAAAACTATAGCTGGTCATTATTGATAAAGGCCTCCAAATCGACAGCTAATTACTACCCCGAAACATATTCAATACGATCATGTGTGGCACTGTTGCAATCGTCTCGAACGTAGATGTCAAAGGACACCTTGTTTGCTCTGTTGCACACCGGGAAGATATTTTCATACTTCTAATGGATTGATTCATATTTTATTAAGGTTCTCGGAGTGAGACTTTAAGTGGCTGCAGCAGAAGTGTTGAGACGAAAGATGATATCAAGAGATTTATAGAATATTCCCATTCACATTATGATTCTTCGTCGTAACATCCGACCAAACATCCTTTACATTCACAGAGCGAAGATTATGAAAGTCCAGGCCCCCCCTTCCTGCACTCGGGTCCGACCGGGCCAAGTTTCGTGCGGGGGTCCCAGTTAGGCCCTAGAATATGGTATTCAAATTTCAGGGCGGTAGGACCTTCCTATCTCAAAATCTTTTTTTCCACCACATTCTGAACATTAGGTCTCGCAGGCAACACTTCTGAAGGGGCTTTGTCCAAATGACAGTCCATTTGGGAAACTTTTTTTCTCTATGGGCTAGAACTACAAATCTTGCATATGTCGTTCTCGGGGCCCCGGGAAATGTGTGTCAACATTTTAGCTATCTCGAAAAGGCTGGAAAAGGGGCGTGACCTCCAACAGTACAGTCAATGTACATAAGACAGAGGTTAGTTTCTAGGCCCCATTTTTTGCGGGATGGAGGTGTACATTTGTGGCTTAATGTGTGTAGACACCGCTGGCCTGTGGCCACGTCTTTGAAGTCTGGGGTCAAAAGGTCAAAAGGAGCCGGCACCACGCCGCTTATGAGATAACAAAAAGTGAATCTGTATTTCTCTCATTACATTTTGTCATTATTGAAGAGAGGCCTGATTCTCAGATATGCATATTGGACTGTTAGGGTATAGGTCTGGGAAGAACTTTAGGCCAAAATCTTGCAAGCGAGCCGCTGGGTGCAGGTGCAACGAGATGGAGCACTTGCTGAGCCTGGACTTTCATAATCTTCGCTCTGTGAATGTAAAGGATGTTTGGTCGGATGTTACGACGAAGAATCATATTGTGAATGGGAATATTCTATAAATCTCTTGATATCATCTTTCGTCCTCAAACACTCTGCTGCAGCCACTTAAAGTCTCACTCCGAGGACCTTAAAATATGAATCAATCCATTAGAAGTATGAAAATATCTTCCCTGGTGGTGCAACAGAGCAAACAAGGTGTCCTTTTGACATCTACGTTTCGAGACGATTGCAACAGTGCCACACATGATCGTATTTGAATATGTTTCGGGGTAGTAATTAGCTGTCGATTTTGGAGGCCTTTATCAATAATGACCAGCTATAGATTTGCTTCCCGATGGAGATTTTTGACAAATTACATGTTAATTAGCGTCTACACGTTAAGCTGGAGTCCAATGAGATCAAGCTCGGCCTCTTGCTACACCGAGATCATGTCCTAGACCTAGGTGTACCATGTAAAATACATGTTACCATAAGCTAGAGTGTCGTTCTTGGTGTCATTGGACTCAGCTCAACGTGTAGATGCTAAATAACATGTCATTTTGTGACAAATCTTTATCGGGAAGCAAATCAATAGCTGCTCAGTATTGATTAAGGTCTCCAATTTCGGACAGCTAATTACTACCATTAAACATGTTCGAATATGCTCATGTGTGGCACCGTTGCAAATCGCCTGGAAGCGTAGATGTTGAAAGACACCTTATTCGTCCTCTTACGCCACCGGGAAGATATTTACATGCTTCTGATTGACTAATGAATTGATTCAGCTATTCCCCCAGAAGTCTGGGGTCAAAAGGTCAAAAGGAGACGGCACCACGCCGATCCAGATTCTCGGGCAACAGCGCAGGGTTGCCAGGTCTGCAAAAAACGTGCCCCCCACATACCGTTCAAAATCCACCCAAAATGTCCTAGAAGCATCCCAAATAAAAAATGATATTATTGGCCATTTTGGCCAACGTTTTGAAAGTAATAATATTTGAGGGAATATTTTTTTTGTTGTTGTTTTAGCAGCGAAATGCACCGTGTATGTGTGTGTGTGTGTGTGTGTGTTGTGTGTGTGTTGATGTGTGTCTGTGCGTGCATTGTGTGTGCTTGTGTGTGCTTGTGTTGTGTGTGTCTGTGCGTGTGTGTGTGTGTATAATAGGGATGTTAAACGACTCGTTTTCTGTGAGTCGACGTGTAGGAGGCATAAATCGAAAAATCGATCGATTTATTCTCTTTTTTTTTCGGCCCGCCGGCTGCAGCAGTTGCAGAGCTCAAAGGATCTGCGCATTCCTTTAAGACAGCGGCCAGTTGGCCCCACCCGTCCCTATTTCAAAGGTTGCTATCAGGAGCACACCCAATAAGCATTTTTTTTATGAAGTAAGTTGATATAAAAATGATGATAAACAAAATATCAAAGAGCAGGATGTAACCTTGTAAATACCCAATAGGCAAAATGTGTCGGCGTTGTTTTTAATTAGGAACGGCAGTGTGATGATGCGCGCCTCCTCTTTGCAACGAAATTGTTTAAGTCGGACATAAAACCATTTAATTTAACAGAGGCTACACCCACTAAAACAGATATTTTCGTTTTTAAATAAATATTTGTAAACGAAAATTCACGTACGACTCAGTCGTCAAAGCTGTCCAGTGGTAATAGCAACTTTGGCAGCTGAGGACAGGATCTCGCGGAGGGAGGCTGCTTCGCGGTACATTTTCTCCAGCCTCACAGTCATCGTTTGGCGACATGGCACTGTGTAGGTTGGCTCGAGAAATGAAATCAGATTGCGTAACCCAGTCCCCTCTACTACGCTCATGGGCAGCATATCTCCGGCTATCATCTTAGCTAGCAACCCGCTGATTCTTTCAGCCCGGCGGCTATCACAGGATCTCACCGTAAAGTTTGCGATGCTGCCTTGCTGGCTGGAAGGCTTGGGATGCCTCCTTGCCAGGTGATTCAACATCACGGTTGTGGACGAATGGTACGCAAAATGAGGCATAATTTACACTGAACTGTTCTGTCATCAATCTTCATGAAACTATCCCACACCGGACTTTTAAAGGTCCCATGACATGCTATTTTATGTATTCTTTAATATAGGTATTAGTGGGCAACTAACACAGTATTCAAAGACGTTCCTCAAATTCAGCCGTGGTGCAGAGTTACAGCCACTCCGAGCCAGTCGCACATTGAGCTTCCCCCAAATGCGCTGTTTCGGTGGGCGTGTCAAGGAGGAGGGTGGGGTGGGCCCTGAGCAGCTTGCAGCCAGGGACGGTACCATGCGCTCTGTTTACAGTGGATGTATCGCAATGGCGAGGCGCACACAGCCTTTAGCCGTGTTCTGTAAATATTCTAGAACACACGGGAGTCCTGGAGCTCTATATCTAAATATTATCATATAGCCTACACAGATATCTATATCATATAATACATATTATCACGGCCAAAAGCTGTGTGAGCCGATATTCCGACGTTCCTGGTTCTTCAACGTCCACATCAATGTGAATACACACACTGTAACGCAAGTGTTTCTTGTCGGTTCTTTGACGTGTCTTGTATTTCCACAACGAGACTGTCGTGGGGGTTATCTGAGCCATGGTTGAGAAGGAATTGGGGGAAAGGAACTTTGGTTTGACTCGCTGAAGTAGGCTACATGAACTGCGACATGCCGCGAGGGCACCATCGCCCGGCAGCGGGCAGCCGGCAGCAGGCAGCGCGCAGTTCAGTCGACTTCAGGTTGATGTGAAAGTGGAAGAACCAGAGACGTCGCAGAACCCGTCAAAGTCGTTTGTGATTCATAATATCGTCTGGAGGCGCACACAATATGTTATATGATATAGATATCTATGTATTATATGATATTATTTAGATATAGAGCTCCAGGACTGTAACGCAAGTGTTGTACACTTCCTTGTTATTTGGATAACCGTTCTGCTGTTGGTGTGATGGCGCATAACGCGTCGGACTCTCGTCTCTGGTATTTCTACAACGAGACTCGTATTGGGGGTTATCTCAGCCTAAGTTGAGAATGAATTGGGGGGAAGGAACTTTGACTCCCTCAAGAACATGAACCACGACATGGGGGAGAAAGGGATTGTTGGCGGCGAATGTCTCCCGCTTGAGCCCCGCTGAGGGACCACCGCCGGAGGCGGAGGTGCCTAAGCGCTGCCCGGCAAAGATCCCTTTCTCCTCCTTGTCGTGGTTCATGTTCTTGACTTGAGGGAGTCGAAGCCAAAGTTCTTTCCCCCCAATTCATTCTCAACCTTGGCTGAGATAACCCCCAATACGAGTCTCGTTGTAGAAATACCAGAGACGAGAGTCCGACGCGTTAAGCGCCAAATAACAAGGAAGTGTACAACACTTGCGTTACAGTCCTGGAGCTCTATATCTAAATAATATCATATAATACATAGATATCTATATCATATAATATATTGTGTGCGCCTCCAGACGATATGAATCACAAACGACTTTGTCGGGTTCTGCGACGTCTCTGGTTCTTCCACTTTCACATCAACCTGAAGTCGACTGAACCGCACGCTGCCTGCTGCCAGCTGCCCGCTGCCGGGCGATGGTGCCTCGCGGCAACCGGCGGCATGTCGCAGTTCATGTACTTCAGCGAGTCAAACCAAAGTTCCTTTCCCCAATTCCTTCTCAAACATGGCTCAGATAACCCCCACGACAGTCTCGTTGTGGAAATACAAGACACGTCAAAGAACCGACAAGAAACACTTGCGTTACAGTGTGTGTATTCACACACACACATGTGGCGCTCGCACGGTCGAGTCTCATTGGCGGGCCAACGTCTCTGGGCGGGCCAGGAAGAGTAAGGGGAGGAGCCGAGATTCCTCATGACGTCATGAGCACAGACATTCCAAATCAGCGCGCTTGAGCCTCCGTTTTTTTCAAAGGCGAGCAGAACAGCTAGTGCTCGTTTTACACCAAACGCAAGTTTTAGCCACTGGGGGACCATAGGCAGGCTAGGGGAACTCATATTTATGTTAGAAAACCTCACAAAGTGAGATTTTCATGTCATGGGACCTTTAAGTGAAGATGCCATTGTCATGAAAGGACAAAGGAAGAGATCGCTCTTGGGAGACGTAGCGGTGTAGCAGAACAGAAGTGACCGTTAGAAAAACAACACAGCTACGTCTCCCATTTGAAAAAAAAGAGAAGGATTTATTGTATTTTGATCATTTGTAATTGGTTATTTTGCAGAAATGGGTAAAAAAGTAAAAAAAAAAACGATTAATCGATTTCTATTTTTAGAGTCGTTTAGAGCACGAGTCGAGAATCGACCGTTGAGTCGACACATTCTTCACATCCCTAGTGTATAACACGCTATTTTATGTTGAAATGCGACGTAATCCAGTGTTCACGAAACGTACACTGTCAACGTAGGTATGCTTTTGGCGACTGGGTTGGCTCTCAGATATACGTGTTTCTAACAAGATGATATCATTAAAAGTTACATGAAGTAACAGTTTAATAACACAAACGCAGGAAGCACGTGAGCTGCTAGTTTAGCGAAAGCAACCTGACGTCGTTGAAACATGCGAGCGAGCCGATCAAATCCTAATAACTATAAAACTAAAGATCAGACACAATCACTGACTGAAGATTATGCAAGTAAAAAGTATATTTCTTGCTAGAAATGTTATTAGAAACACGTTTAACGGTGAATCGGTTCTAAAATATTGCAATTCCCATTCAGATAATAAAGATTAATAAAGATCATACACATTCACTGACTGAAGATTATGTAAGGAAAATGTACATTTCTCGCTAGAAATGTCATTAGAAACGCGTTTAATGGTGTATCTGTCCTAAAATATTGCATTTCCCATTCAGATAATAAAGATTAATATAAGCTACGCCGTGTTCCGGAGCCGCGGGGGATTCTGGGAATTGGGGTTCTCAGTTGACAAATGGGGCTTTTGTTAACTTGTTTTGTTGTTAGGATTAAGTGGGGTTAATGGGTTCGGGATGTTATGTGGTTGTGTGTTGTTCTATTAACATTGTTCGTGTGTTCATTATTGTCGACCATCGTTTCTTGCAGCTGTTCCGTGTTGAAGTCTCGTTCAATAAAAACCAACTCTCGTTGTCGAGCGTTCAATAAAAACCAACTCTCGTTGTCGAGTGGCCCCCCCCCCTACAAACGTGTCTCCCCCCCCCCCTCAACAAACGTGTCTCCCCCCCCTACAATCGTGTGTCCCCCCCCCCCCTCAACAAACGTGTCTCCCCCCCCCCCCCCCCCCTCCCCGGTCAACAACAGTCCTCCCCCCCCCCCCCCCCTACAATCATGTGTCCCCCCCCCCCCCCCTCAACAAACGTGTCTCCCCCCCCCCCCCCCTCCCCCGGTCAACAACAGTTCCCCCCCCCCCCCCCCCCCTAAACAATCGTGTCCACAATTTGCCGCGAAAGCCGTGAAACCCAAACCCCGAAACCCGCCTCCACAGCGGCACACGTGGATACTGTAGGTATAACACGCTATTTTTTACGTTGAAATGCTACGTATCCAGTGTTCATGGAAACGTACACCGTATACGTTTTTTCTTGGCGACTGGGTTGCTTGATCACAGTACACATAATCATGTCTTTCCTTTATCTCTTACAACAGGCTTTTTACAATGTATAATGTACCTCACAACTAAATTGCCCAAACAAGTTCTAGCTTTTGTGAGGGAAAATAACCTTGAAATGACGGGTACATGAATTGATCCTGGCAAAAACATCAAAATGGCACCCAAGCAAAATACACAAATAAGGTAAAACAAACATGAACCTTGACGTTTCAGTTTCTGGGGAGCCTCGAGCGCCAGGTTCAAGAGCAGTTGACTGCTCGAGCAATACACTGCTCCTGAACCAGGCGCACGAGCCTCCCCAGGGAAGATGCTCATCTTCCGTTGATGTAGTTGGCAACTACGGTCATACTGACATTTACAGCAATAAGCTAATAATTATTTCATATTATATACAACTCTTGGTAAGTAGACTAACACGAATAGCGATCATGTTTGACTGTCGGTCTGTTAGCAACTTTAGTTAGACCATATTCGTTCATAGATGACTAACTAGATATACTAACTAACGTTAGCTTTATCATCAATGACATTCAGCTAAAGTCTGTGCCAAATTGCTAATGGCTACTGCTATGCCAGGATAAGTTATTGCGGTTATCACAGCTGTGTATATTTACTTCACATTAATGTAGTCTATGTTTATATGAGGCTACGTTCATATATGAGTAACATTAAGAAACATTGCTCATATGGCCAACTTAAAATGTCAAATTGCCAAAGAATAGCAGCTAAATGTCCGTTATATCAGAGACATCTATTGCGCTCGAGACATCGTTTGATTTGATTATCAAAGTTCATGACAGGTTCTAGAAGGACATTGATAAAATATTAACGATTTCTTGTTTACAAAATTGTTCGTTTGCTGTACTACAAGTAATGGAATTTTTATACCAATAATACTATGAATACATTATATTCGTTTTAGTCCCATTTCCCAAGAAATAACGTTGTCACGGTCACGCGCTGGGTCCCTGACAGAGGTGGAAAGAGTACTAAAATATTTTACTCAAGTACAAGTACTGTTACTCTGTTGAAATTGTACTCAAGTACGAGTAAATTTACCGGTCAAAAAATCTACTCAAGTAAAAGTAAAAAGTAAATAATTTAAAATGTAAAAGTAAAAGTAAAAAGTTACTTTTTTACAATCAGTGTTTTCTGCCTCTACTGTGATGTGCAAAAGCCCACCTGGGAAATCGAAAGCCCACCTGGCAAATTCCTTCATTCCTCCCACCTTCATTTAACATTTAGCATTTTAACTATTTATTATATGCAGACATGTTTTCTGAATCTGTACACACTATATATTTTGTGCATCTGAATGAACATTTTGGTCACAAAACCTGCAACATGTCTCGCACTCGCTAATCATCAGTGTGCTGTGTTTAACGGATGTCAAATGGCAGAGTGGAGTAGCAAACTAGCGCGGGATCACCTCTGTCATAGTATGCTTCAGCTCAAATCTGTTGCCGAATGTAATAGGGAAATGTCCCCTCCTCCAATACAGCCTTGAAATATGACCCAATACACAGATTACCATGCTTTCTACAGCGCCCTGACTTTACAAAGCATTATACAAGAAATATGAAAGTCAAATGTAGCGCCGAAATCTCGTAGCTTGCCTGATTGCCCCAACAGTTCATGAACACATGAAAATGCTAAGCCCAATGTCACTGCGAGAAAGACGGTTGGTTTCACCACCGAAATCGTAGTTGGCATTGGCAATGGCAGTTGACAGTTGACCGTTTACATATCTGCGGCTGTCAATTGAAACATTGGGCTTATTTGTTTTGTTTAATATGCTTTCTGGCCTGATGGATGCATTTGGTAGGACGGATAACGGCAGGTTAGCAAGCTAACGTGCTTATACTATTATTAGCCAACTGAATAAGCACATTAGTGGGCATAGTTCTAGCTAACTGCCGTCACAGTGCCAACAGGTTGCCACTTCAATATTGTATTACAGTATTAGCAGTACCATACACAGTTTTCGGGATATGGATAGCTTGTTGTCAGTTTAAACCTGGAAAGGCACGAGAAACATGACTTACCTCAACGTGCTTTCGGAGATTCGATGTCGAATTCTTGTAAGCTGATATGTTGGACTTCTTCGGCACACATAGTTTACATTGCATGATATAGCTTTCTCCACGTTTCTCCACGAAGCTGAACATGTTTTCAAGATAGGGCCAGGGGTGCACTAGGTTAGAGGATGAACGGCTCGTGTTGGTCTCCTCTGAAGTAGCAGGTGAATCTCCATCGTCTGCCTCCATGTCAGCCATCATCGTTTGAGTGAGAGACAGGTCGTACGCGCCAACACTCTTTATAAAAGAACTAGGTTCTAGGCTAGAATTCTAGAGCTGCCGGCGCGCAGGGGCTCAACGTTCAGTTTATTACATCCCATAATTCATTACCAGTTTCAGTGAGATTTTTTTTTACTCAGTAACGCTTGTGCTGTAAAATGTACCGAAGTACATTACTCCAAAGAAAATGTACTTAAGTAAAAGTAAAATTACACATTTTAAAAAGTAGTTAAAAAAGTACAAGTACACAAAAAAGCTACTCAATTACAGTAACGTGAGTAATGTAATTCGTTACTTTCCACCTCTAGCAGCTAAATCCCGCGAAACCGTCGCGGGGAAATCCAAATCATTAAAATGATAAATTTACTACGGGAAATCGACCCGTGGACACGTCGGCCCATCTACATATTGTACCATAATACTAAATAAAACCAAATATTAATGACCCCCTTCACCCAAGCCTCCACAAGGGCAAGAAAAAAATCTAATATATGAAGTAACGCGCTCACACTAACTAGACTTCTTTATATAACTTAACTGCGTGCTGAATCCAACGTATCGTAATATTATTTCCTGAAAGAAAGGACAGCACTGTTGCATTCAAAACTTTTAATCGCCAACAACGGACGTTTCCCTTTTTCAGCGTGTAATGGCCGTGAAGAAGCCATTACACGCTGAAGGGCGCGCGGCCCGAAACGTCCGTTGTTGGCGATTCAAAGTTTCGAAAGCAACTGAGTGCTGTCCTTGCTTTCATGAAACCATAATACTACAACTCCATTTCTAAATTACGCTTAATTGGGAAACAATTCTGCTGCTTACCTTGCTATGCCACATGTAAATTCCTTGGCTGTCGGGTGCAGCCTGCTGGCAACGACGACTAATGTGCACACAGCACAGAAGTGTGCCCCCTCATTACAAATGCATTGAACCGGAACTGAAATCACACGCAGCCTCTATTTTTTTAACCAATCTGATCGCAGTTGATTTAGTACGTCAGGTGTGGCCATAATAAGAATGCATGTGCTTTTTCAACTTGAAGGGACTTGGGCAATACCATTTCAAATTATTACATAACTAAAAACGAAATGTTATTAAATGTTAACATTCAAATACACATTCACACAGAATGCACGGTTTTAATCCTGTCAGATAAGCACACTGCAAGCCATCTCATAAATAGTATATCTTAGTTTTTTTACAGCTGCCTGTAGGACCTTCTACACTTCAAAGTGAATGTATTTGTATATTTATCCTGAAATAGGTCCTTAATAGGCTATACATTATTAGAAGGGGGATTCTTCACTTGCATGTGAAAGGGTTAAATGCAACTATTCATTGTTGTCACACTATGCCATCAAAACTAACTTTGTGTTTTTTTTCTTCTTCATTTGCATATTTATGGGACACTGAAGACCATTCAAAGCTCACGGCAGAAAAGGTATCAAACTTGCATTTCATAATTGTATCCGATACACACAGAGATGGCCTCTTATTGGAGTAAAAGGAGGCGAGTCGTGTCCAAAGCAAGGGAGACAGAGAACGAGATTTTGCAGCAATTACATTTAATCAGGCTGAAAATGCCCCCCCTAGCTTACCAGATCTAGCACTGTGTGGGACAACTTCAGAATTCGAGAACAGTCCTTGCCAAAACACTACAGACAGTGATGCCAGTGAAAGAGAGGATTTTAGTGGGTTATCCAGCTCTGATGAAAGTGAGCCTGAGGAAATGAGTTTACAAGCTAAACTAATGCAATGGGCATCAACTTTTGGCATTACTCTTGTTGCAGTTACCGCTCTTCTGTCAATATTGAGAGTACACCACTCTGAGCTGCCTAAAGATGCCAGGACACTTCTTGGCACTCAAAAGAAAATAGCTGTGCATGCATTAGGTGGTGGTGAATATCACCATTTTGGATTGGCTAAGGGAATTTTATCAAAATTGAATTCAATCCATTTGCCTATAGCTGCCTTCAGACAATTCGGTTACAATTCAACATCGACGGTTTACCCATTTCTAAGAGTTCAAAAGTTCAGTTTTGGCCAATTCTGGCGATGCTTGATTGTGATTACACAAAAAACGCTTTTATTATTGGTTTGTTTTGTGGAACTGGAAAACCATCTAGTGTGTATGACTACCTCAAAGAATTTGTCAATGACCTTACCCAGCTACTGAGGAATGGAGTGACCTTCAGAGGTAAACCTCTAAAGGTGATGGTGTGCTCCTTCATTTGTGATGCTCCAGCACGTGCTTTTGTCAAACAGATGAAGTCCCACAATGGCTACTCTGGGTGTGACAAGTGCAATCAAGTTGGCGTGTGGCAAAATAAAATGACATATCCTGAAATAAATGCCAGGCTTAGATCAGACGAAGACTTTGCTTTAATGTCAGACACAGATCACCACCTGCGACCTAGTCCCCTTACTGGCATTGTTCAGATGGTAACCCAGTTTCCATCTGAAATGTTGCGAAAGCCTCAACTACCATTACAACATGTAGTCTAGAGACTGTCAGAGGTGCATCAAACTGTTACTCCACCTCCAAGTAAGCAACCCCTTTTGTACGACATACACCAGGATGGTCCTTTGCCTCTGCAATTCAGTACTGCCAAACAGTACAGAAAGGTAGCAACAACAGATTTTCAACAAAGACTGGGAACAACTGCATAGCAGTAGGACAGGATATTGGACTGGTCCAAAACATTGTGCTATCCTCTGGTCAGTCTTCATCATCTACAGACGATTTGGGTACAAGGAATCCCATTTCACATATCCCTGCCCCTCCTCGAATAGGCTGTTTTCAGGTCCATACGTTGGTAGATGATCTTGAGGTTGAGCTCCTTGGGGATGTCAGCAGAAAATGTGTGCTTTTTCCAGACCAAGACCATTATGTTGCCATCCCTCTTCTTCACCAATCCTAATTCCTTGTCTTCTGCAATCCAAAAAAGAAAGAAAAAAAAGATTTTTTGTTATTGAACTTTTTCTTTATATAAAATACACCAGTCCTAAAATCGAATTGATGAACGAATAGCCAAAAAATATATATCTGAGTGGTGACAAACTGCTGTAAATCAGCTGTGAATGATCTGAGTAGTTAGAGTGCTTCAGCTGAGTAGCATTGTATACTCTGCTTTTTTTTTTTCTTTCTATTTTTTTGTCTTTGTGAAGCTAATTCTGGGGAGGGGGCATTTGCCTCGAGCCCGGCAAGCCTTTGAAGATAGTTAGGTTGTAGATAGTTAGGCTTAGATAGTAGTTAGAGACGACAGGTTTCAGAGTACGTCTTCACACAAGTTAAGCTGGTGTATGCAGTTCTCTCACCACTTATGATAGTGATTCAATTTTCAATTAAATTGTATTTGTATAGCCCTTAATCACCATTACAGTCTCAAAGGGCTTAACAGGCCAAATATTTCTGAGACTGATCAACTGTGATCACTGTTGATCTTGCAACATACACACTATGTTATATATAACAACAACGACTGATATATAGGCCAAATATATTTCTACAGCTTATTTTTCACACTCAAAACACAGCGATTTTTTATTTTCTTTCATTCACCTCATTGACAGATGGCACAGGTGTGGAAGGTCGTCGAATTCAAAGATAGGAGCACTACCATAGTGCCAAGCAGCTGGTTGGAGGAGGCAGGGGAGTCATGGAATTGTTTCTGGCCTCCTAGTTCTTATGATCATATCCGCCTCCAGAAGGCAGTCGCGCACCACCTTCCTCCAGGTGCAGCGTGGGACGTGCACGGTGACGTGAGGGTCTTGGTTAGCTGTGGTAAGGAAAAATGCTGCATATGAAAACGTTTCTATAAGATTCAACTTGCTCAATTTCACTAATGCATGCCATTCCCTTTCAGCAACATATGTTAAGGCAAAGGACTACCTGAAAAAGTCCTTACAGTGCTTAACATCAGACAAGACCCTATCAGAAGGAAAAGAAGGTAAAAAACAAAAATGTTCTCCTCTCCAGAGGTGAATGGGGCCACACATTCCCGCTATCCATCAGACCCTCCCAACCCTCTAAGCCCCTTCCTTGGATAAACGACTCCCTTCCAGTGGCGTTTCTACATTAGGGGCAGGTGGGGCAGTGCCCCACCAGACCCACGAGATGGCGCTGTTGAGCAGAAGGCGCAATCCATTCCTACTTCGTGGCAAACTATATATATATTTTTATATGCAAAGTAGCGTACATATTTGTGTGAATAAACTTGACTCACAAGCATTATAGCCTTGTTTTGGAGTAATTTGATTCGTGTGTTCTACTGCCTGTGTGCTTGCTTGAATGAACGTTGTCTATATTTACGTTTCCTGTTTCCGGAGGGGCAAAGACCCACGCTGCCCCACCGTTACCATAGAAACAGCAATGAGCGCGAACCACACCGGCCAAAGTTAACATTGAGGCTAGGGGCAATTTCAAATTTGCCCCTAGACGTTAACTGCGTAATCTACGTATTCTACGTAATGTAGACTTGGATAATGCGAAACCCGCGAAAACTCTACCCTGAGACTAAGCAAAAAAGAAATACAGTGAGAGTGAGATCAGGAGTTACAGGAGATTTACAGAAGAGTTCGCTATCGGTAGTTTTTTAATGAATGAATAACAATGAATAACGTAGATTATTTGCTGAGGGTGCAATTCAGCACATTGCCGCCGGAAGAAAAATTAGAAATAAAACGTTTGGGACCACACAGACCAGACGACTTCATTCTGAACCAGCCTGGTGAGAAAACCAACCGAAATCTCAAGATGGAGTGGTTTGAAAGAAAGACATGGCTAACTGCGAGCACAACAAAAAGAGCACTGTTTTGCTTTCCATGCCTTCTTTTTGGAAATACCACAAGAACGGTAAAGCATGAAAGTAGCAAAGCTCATATCAATTGCGCCATGAAATTGGGACTATTGGGACGGGTCAACATCATGGCACAGCTGGACAGTGCTTATCAGCGGAGCATTTTAGAGCACAACAAGCAGGCGGAGGAAAACCGATATGTACTGGGGAGACTGATATCGTGCCTAAAGCTGTGTGGGAAGTGTGAACTGGGTCTGCGTGGTCACGATGAGTCGGCCGACTCTGTAAACCCAGGCATTTTTAGGTGCATTTTTTAAACGATGTGCGAGGGCGACACCAGGCTGAGACGTCACTACGATTCGGAGCCTACGTTCAAGGGGACATCAAGCACCATTCAGAACGAACTCCTGGATTGCATGTTTGAGGTCTACAGGTGTGAGGTGGCCAAGCATTTGCGGGACACCCAGTTTGTAGCTGTCCAGGCGGATGAGACCACTGATGCCTCATGCAAATCGCAAATGGTCATAGTCCTGAGATACATGGTGGACAGCAGCGTCACAGAGCGGTTTCTTGAGTTCATTGAAGTGAAGGACAAAACTGCCATTGGCCTTTCTACTGCTATGAAACATGTCCTCGACCCACTGGGACTGAATGACAAGCTCATAGCCCAAACCTATGACGGGGGCAGCGGTTATGCGTGGCAGTGTAGGCGGCGTGCAAGTACTTATTAAGGAAAGCTACAAAAACGCAATATTTGTACATTGCTACGCACACCAGCTGAACCTAACTCTGCAGCAAGTATGTGCATCCAGGATCAGTGAGCTGAAGGTGTTCTTTGCTGATCTGTCTGGATTTGCCACGTTCTTCTCCACCTCACCGAAACGAACGGCTGCTCTGGCAGAGACATCGGACAGGCGGATCCCGCGGCCACCCGGCACCCGATGGAATTTTAAAAGCAGGACCGTGAATGTGGTATGGGAAACTCGCGAAGATATACTGGAGTGTCTGGATAACATTCGCACTAAACCAGGATGGGACAAGGTGTTCATCAGCGAGGCATTCGGCCTCTCCATTCACCTGCGGGATCGTACGTTTCTCCAGCTGCTGGAGTTCTTTGCCAGAGTTATGCCAGAAGTGGATGTTTTGTATGGCATACTACAGAAAAGAGAGATTGACGCATCTGGGGTGAATCGTGCATTGGAGAATTTCAAAGTGCACGTGAAAGAAATCAGAGAGAAAGCAGATGAGATTGGTAACCAAGCCAGTGAGGAGCCGGGCACATCAAAGCACAGGAAAACAAATACGCCTGCCGTGATGAAGGAGGCCTGTGATATGATGATTGCGCAAGTGGAAGACCGGTTCTCACAGAGTGACCATCTTATTGCCGCACAACTGGTGGACTGCACACTGTTCCCAAAGTTTGTTAAGTCATTCCCGGAGGCCCAACTCACCTGTGCTATCAAGCTCTGGCCCACAGCTCTGATGAACGAGGGGAAGCTGCAAACTGAGCTGACTCTTTTTTACAGACACACTGAGCTGCACACAGGGAAATCTGCACTGTTGCTGTTCAAAGCCATTCACGACAACAACCTGCAAGAGGCCTTGTCTGAAACCTGCACTCTACTCAGCATCATCATCACAACCCCCATGACGTCTGCGGAGTCTGAGAGGAACTTTTCAACGCTGAAAAGGATAAAGACTTTCACTAGGAACACGATGGGACAGAAGAGACTGAACGCCCTCTCCATGCTTTCTATTGAAAACACCTTCATTAATGGACTGATGGATTTTAACAACAAAGTAATCGAGAGGTTTGCTCAAGCAAAGAACCGTCGAGCCAACTTCCTTTTTAAGTGATCGGCATTGGTGAGTCAAAACCTTTTTTTTTTTTTGGAGCTGAAGGAGATCGTCTTTTTTGTTTAATAAATTATTGAAGTTATTGAATCTATGTGTCTGTCTAATTGTTTTACTTTAATCAATGCTATTGTAGCGACCATGGGACAGTTAAATAGTTTGTGTGTTATGTGTTACATTATATTTCGTTGTCCGTTATGCCAGTTGTTCTATGTGCATGTATTGTAATGTTCTTCTTGTCAATCAGCGTGGGGGCGAATCATTAGGTCAGCTGGGGGAGGGCCTTGGAAGAACAGGAGGGTGGGGGCCTGCACGCGAGTGAGACCGTGTTGGGGGTTGCCGGGGTAACGATAGTTATGTTATTATAACTCTAGTTCTATGATTGTAGGCGTAGCCGTCTAGGCTTCGCCTTATGGGCTTGTCCCGTGCGCGCGTTTGCGCGCGCTGAAAATTCAAACTATGCACCTATCAGCGTGGGCACCGCCCACATTTCCCACGGTATCGTGTATATAGCGCGGTGAATACCGTCGCTCATCCTCCACGCTTTTCTTTCAGCATTTGGAGGGTACAGCAGGTGGGAAACTAGACGGCTACGCCTACAATCATAGAACTAGAGTTATAATAACATAACTATCGTTCTATTTCATGTAGGCTACGCCGTCTAGGCTTCGCCTTATGGGCTAAGGTGAAGCTGCGAGCGGAGCCCGATCAATGTACTCCTGCTGGACCCCAGTCAAAACGACCTAAGTCACCAGAACACATTAAGACTCAAAAAAGCCAAGGAAGTGTAAAACCAACAGCTTAATAAAAAACGAATTCCTCCTAGATCAAGCAAGGCAATGATCAAGGGAGAAAAAAGTGAGTCTGTAAAGACTCCGGCTCTAATCCGTGCTTCATGGAACCCATGAAAAGGAAAAGAAAAACCAGAGCAACACGGTTTCCATTAGGTCCGCTACTACCGGGGGCGGAGCCACAGAATCCGGCTCTCCAATAAGGGGACTCTCTCGGCCGTTTTTTGGAAGAAAAAACGGCGGGAGTGCAACACTGGCAAACAAAGCCACCTGACAATTGGCGAGCCAATAGAAAAACCTCCCTAGCCTGTTTTTCATTTGAAAAAAGGTGGGAGAGTGAGACTGGTAATCAAGTCCAACTCGCCAGCCGGCGAGAGGAAATCCAACCACGCCGCTTTAAAGAACATGTCTATATTCTTAAGCCGTAAAAGGGGTCCCGGACTCTAGCACAGAGTTGCAGAGTGAGCCCCTGGACATGTCATGTACAAACGGACAAAGGGGCCGGGGGAAGACCAAGACGCAGCCGCGCAGATGTCTTCCACCGAAACGCCCTTGAGTAGAGCCGTTGAAGCGGCCACGCTCCGTGTGGAGTGAGCTTTAACGCCCAACGGTGGCGCCAAGCCCTGCCGAGAGTAGGCTAAGCAAACACCCTCACATACCCAGCGAGAAAACCGCTGCTTAGAAAGAGCGCGGCCCCTGCTAGCGTCGCTATAACACACAAACAACTGTTGTGTGGAGCGTAACGCGGCCGAGCGATTCACGTAGCCAACGCCCGAACCGGGCATAGGAGATGCAACTCCGCCTCCGCCTCATCAGAATGAGGCGGGGGGTGAAAAGCCTTAAGCACAATATCCCTCGACCGAAAATAACTATTAATGTTCTTCGGGAGGAACGCAGGATTAGGTCTGAGCAACGCAAAGGAGCTGTCCTCGTTTAGCAACAAGCAACTCGGGCTGACAGACAGAGCGGTTAGCTCACCGGCCCGCTTGGCAGAAACCAAGGCCAACAAGAGTGCCGTCTTAAATGACAAGGCATCCAAGGGGGCCTGAGAAAGAGGCTCGAAAGGATCCCTGGACAATCCGCGCAACACGGTGGGGAGATCCCAGCGTGGTGTAAGCACGCGTGAAAACAGGCCTAACCCGTCTAGCCCCACGCAAGAATCTCTTGACCAGTGGATGGCTGAAGATCGGTCCACCATCACAGCCTGCATGGCCAGCCAAAACGGCTGCCGCATAGACCTTGATAGTGGAGAAGGCCAAACCTTTTTTCAATAAGTTTTGCAGAAACGAAAGCACGCTTCCCACCTCGCATTGAGATGGGACAGCGTGGTTCCTCTCACACCAATTAGAGAAAGGCGCACCACTTCGCCGCATAGAGGGAAGAAGTAGAAGGCGCACGAGCGCTCTGAATAGTGTTGATAACCGTCTCAGGCAAACCTTTGCCCTGCAGAATCAACCTCTCAGGAGCCAAACCAACAGCCGTCCCGAGACATCGGGCGGGTGGTGCACCGTCCCGTGGGCCTGTGAGAGCGCATCCGGCCTGAACGGTACTGGCCACGGCGCTGACCGCGAGAGCGCGGCCAGCTCTGGAAATCACAGAGCTGAAAGGTTCTCCGGGGCCACTAATATCAGGGACAGACTCTCCTGTCTGACCCGTTCCAGAAGAGGAAGGATCAGCTGGAGCAGGGGAAACGCATACAAGAGAGCCCGCGACCAAGGTGTGTGTGCCAACGCATCTACCCCCAACGGGGGGAGATCCCGAGGGCTGAGGGAGAACCATCACCTGCAGTGCGTGTTCTCCCTGGACGCGAAGAGGTCCACCTGTGCTGTCCCGAACTTCTGCCAGATCAGTCTGACAATGTCGGGATGTAACCGCCACTCGTCTCGGCGGGGACCGCCTCGAGACATGAGGTCCGCCCCAAAGTTCTGAGCGCCCGCGATATGCAGGGCTCTCAGACTGAGGAGATACTGATGAGCCCAAAGCCAGAGCTCGACCGCCTTTCGGTGGAGAGCAGGGGAGCGGCCGCGCACCAGGTGAAAGAAATGCAACAGCATTTTCCTCACAGCGTCGCGCTCCAACACATTTAAGTGTGCTGTAGGGGGCGTGCGCCACTCGTCCCCGACCCAGTAAGAGAGGCACGTTCCTCCCCAACCCGTCAATGAGGCGTCCGTGAAGACCACTACGTAGGACGCCACCCTGCCCAGGGGAACACCCCTGAGAAGGGCGGAGGGTCTTTTCCAATATTCCAGGTCTGGCGACACCGAACGGGAAACGAGGAGCACCCTGAGCTTGTGTCGCCTGGAGTCTAACCGTTGGCGAGCAAACCACCGCTGGAGTCTGCGCATAAAAAGCAGACCCAGGGGGACCACGGGGTGGGCAGCTGCCATCAGCCCTAACAGGCGCATGGTGGACAGTGCGGTCACGTTTCTGCGAACGCGAAAACGAGAGAGCGTCGACACGACAGGATGGCGTCTCGCCGAGGAGGCGAAAGCATCGCAGTCATGGTGGCTGAGTCTAGGCAAAGCCCCAAGTAGACTGTCTGCCTGCTGGGGAGCGGGGAGCTCTTCTCCCAGTTGATGGCAAAACCCAGGAAGGCGAGATGGTTATCACCAACATGGTGTCCCTTCTCGCGGTCTCTTCTGAGTTGCTCAGAATAAGCAGGTCATCTAGGTAGAAGAGAATCCTCTTTTCCTGACGCCTGAGCGGTTCCAACGCCGTATCCACACACTTCGAGAAGGTGCGCGGAGCCAGGGAATAGCCGAACGGCAGACACTGGTACTCGTATGCCATCCCATAAAGGCAAAGCGGAGAAACTTCCTGTGCGCCTGCCGAACAGGGACGTGGAAGTAATCATCCTTGAGATCCAGGGATGTGAACCAATCGCCCTCTCTCACACACCGGAACAATCCGACAGTGAGCTTTCTGAACTTCCTCGTGGCAACGGATCTGTTGAACACGCAAAGATCCAGAATAGGTATCTTTTCCCCTGGCTTCTTGGAAACCAGGAAGTAGCGGGAATAAAACCCTAGGTGAGACTCGTGGGGGGGAACGACAGTGATGGCCCCCTTTACCAAGAGACGTGTCACCTCTGCTGCCAGAGCCCTGCTCGCAGCCGGGTCCCGTAGCGTGGTCTCCACCAACCCCATAAAGGGTGGGGGACGACGCTTGAACTGTATGGGATGGCCCCATCTCAACGTGGTGTCCAACCACGATGGCAGAACGCACCGCTCTTGCCAACACGCATAGCGGTCGGAGAGAGGGCGAGCCGACAGCTGAGGAAGACCGTCCAGGAATAACCCGTATTCCTCTGCCCCTACTGCCTCCACACTGCGTGTGAGCCAAGGGGGGCTTCCCATGAACGGGAGGAGGCTCAGCGAGCGTAGGAGACGTACGCTGAACCGGGAACGATTCTCACGGAATGACTGCTGGTGCGCGAGCACCTCGGAGAACCGGGGACCAAATAGGCCATCAGGCGCTAGTGGACCCTGGACGAGGCTGGCCCGCTCTCGTTCCTGCACCGCAGTGTGGGAGAGCCATATGACCCTTTGAATCATGGTAGCCCACGCCATATGCCGGCCGGCCGAAACGGCTATCGGCTGGCATATCTGGAGGATGGCGCTGGAAAAAGCGGGAAACCGCCAGCCATCTCGCGGCTTCCTCCGGGCCGTAGGCCTCCCTATCAGCCAACAAGGAGACCATGGCAGAGGAGAGTAGGGCGATGTTGTTGACCGCCGCCGCGGATTGTCGGCCTAACAGACGTTAGGCCGACAATCTGCTTCTGGAGGCGGTCGGGGGGCAGCGGCTTTTCGTTAGGGCGCCATCCGGCGCCCGGACAGAGAAGCGCTGCCAGTGGAGGCTCCAGGCGAGGGATCCCCCTCGCTTACCGGAGCCTTCAGGGTAGAAGGGTCCCCACCTGCAGCAGTGCTGCACAGGCGGGAACAAGGGGTAACCCGCCGGGAAGCAGATCGGGGTGCGAAAGCACTCGCCCTGCATATCGTCAGATACGGGGGCGAGAGGCGGGGCCGGCATGGGAAACCCTTTGATGGCCGCCGCCTCACCCATGATCTCCCCGCGACGGTGGCGGTTGTAACCCGAGAGCGGGAAAAACCGGACGCCGAGTCGCCGTCCATGGAGGCCTCGTCGTCGGCGTCGATGATGCCATCGCGTCAGGTCCACCGCAGGGGAAAAGAAGAGATGCCTGGAGAGGATCCCCTCTTCAGGCAGCTCCCGGCAGGCGACACAGGAGACGGGGGCCGCCATAGCAGCCTCGGCGTGGTCGGTGCCGAGGCACACAGAACACGCCAAGTGCCCGTCACCCGGTGCCAGGGAGGCGGGACAGGAGGCGCATAGGAGTCCTGAAAAGGACCTAGCTCCAGGAGCGCTCTCAGGTGGCCCTGAAAAGGGGCCGTTTGTCCGCGGCCTCGCCCGAGCCGATGCCACCGGCTCGGGAGATCCGTGTTTAAGTCTTCATCTTCTTCTTAATAGTAGTTCTCAATTTCTCGCTGATAAGCACAAGTGCTGAAAGAAAAGGGAGGATGAGCGACGGTATTCACCGCGCTATATACACGATACCGTGGGAAATGTGGGCGGTGCCCACGCTGATAGGTGCATAGTTTGAATTTTCAAAACTACCTTCAACTACTAATGACTCGACATGATTATGTCACCGGCGAGGTCGTTACACTATATTATAGTTCGTACCATGTTGGCGCTCTGAGATCCTTTGGAACGTTTGCGTTTAAAATATAATGCAATATTATTATTATTATTATTATAGGCAACATCTTTGTGTCGTACTGAGCGCTAAAGCATGTGAAATGCATTTAAATAGGATGTCTGCCCCCTGCTGGCACTCAAAATGCAGCCCATAGTATACCTGACTGGTCTATATACGTAGGCCTACTGTTATAATAATCAGCTACCTCTATTTTTCTGACGTAATATGACGTCATATCAATTTGCCCCACCAGAAATTTCAGGCTAAAATCGCCACTGGAATTAGTAATAGTAGTATCGAAAGCAAGACCATGTGGAATGTTATTAATCAACTAATGGGCAAAAATTGTAGATCTACACCGTCCTTCTTAGAGGCAGAAGGCAATTTTATCACCAAACCAGATGAAAATGCTAACTATTTAAGCGTTTATTTCAGTGATAAAATCCAGAAATTAAATGATGGTATGAAGGGAGAAAATAAGGGACTAGAGCTCTCATCCAGGCTTATTACAAACAAATTGATGAAGAATAAATGTTGTAGTTTCCACTTTGAAAAAGTCAAGGTGTCCACTGTAGAAAAAATAATAAAACTCAATAAGGACAAACCAGCGGGTTTTGATAACCTGGATGTGAGGTTGCTTAAACCTGTTGCAGATATCTTGGCTCTGCCTATCTGCCATATAATTAATATAAGTTTTGAAAAATCAATTTGCCCAGCAGACTGGAAGATTGCTAAAATCATCCCACTCCCAAAGAATAATAAAGAAAAATTCTCTGGGAATAATAGTAGACCAATGAGTATTCTACCCACCATTAGCAAGATCATGGAAAGAATAGTATATGAGCAAATACAAAACTATTTCTGTATAAATGACTTGAACACAGCTCATCAACATGCATACAGAAAGGGGCACTCCACAGCTACAGTGCTAACCCAAATGACTGACGACTGGCTGAAAGAAATTGACGCAGGTAAGATAGTTGGTTCTGTTTTATTAGACTTCAGTGCCGCTTTTGATATTCTTGATCATAGATTATTAGTGAACAAACTGGGCTGTTATGGTTTTGATAAGGGTTCTGTTGCCTGGATCAATAGCTATCTTACAAATAGAAAATACTGTGTGTACTTTAATGGTGGATTTTCAGAAATGAGGGTTATGAGCTGTGGAGTGCCGCAAGGGAGTTGTTTAGGGCCACTTTTATTTTCAATATTTACAAATGATTTACCTTTAATTCTAAACAATGCATCTATTGCTATGTACGCAGATGACTCAACCATTTATTCATCAGCGCTGACACCAAGAGATCTAGAAAAGGTTCTAAATGAAGAGCTAGTGCTGAAATGGGTTAACATAAATAAAATGGTACTTAACATAAAAAAAACAAAATGCATAGTATTACGCTCTAAACGGGGAGGGAGAGTAGAGCCGAAACTGCATCTAAAATTAGACGATAATGAAATCAAACAAGTCACCGAAGTTAAGCTACTTGGTGTGCTGATTGACAGCCAAATGACCTGGACAAGTCAGATAGATGAAATGCTAAAGAAAATGGGTAGAGGGATGGCTGCAATTAGATATTGTAGGACATATTTACCAGGATGCCTAATTAAACAATTAATGCAAGCTTTAGTCCTATCTCAGCTTGATTACTGTACTGTCATATGGTCCAACACATCAGAAAACAATCGTAATAAGCTACAGGTAGCTCAAAACAAAGCTGCTCGTCTAGTGCTCAACTGCTCATACAGAACTAGAGTATGTGAGATGCTGAATAAGTTGAACTGGCTACCAGTTAAACTTAGGTTACACTACTCTCTTCTCAGCTTTTTAAGAAATATAATAACAGCAAAGAGTCCTGTAAGCCTGTTTAATAGTTTGATATTTTGTTATGATGCACAATTACTCTACACGTCTGTCATCTGAGAGGAGATTTCTACTGCCTGTCTATAAAACAGGGGCCGGACAGAGAACACTACACTACAGAGCAATGGTAGCTTGGAATTCTCTTCCACGTTTTTTAGTAAATGAAACATGTAAAATGGCGTTTAAAATCAAATTGAAATTGTATTTGGTGATACATGGTGTTAAATAATGTTTTTCTCTTTGCAGAATAATCTTAACCAACTTAAATCAAGTAATGATTTTCATTCCTCTTTTTGTTTTTGTTGAATGTTTTTGTTCTTGTTGTATGTTGTGTGAATGCATGCTTTTATGTTAAATAAGATATGCAATTTGGAATGTTGGACCTCAGGAAGAACAGCACTCATCTGTGTATGAGATAGCTGATTGTGGATCAAATAAACAATTCAATACAATTTAGGGAAATGCTAACTAACAATGATGATCTAACAGTTAATGGGTAAAGAGGTTCCTCCGCTATCACATCAGAGATCAAAGTGTAACCGAGCTCTTCCAAGAGTTTAGTAATGCCAGACAGCACGACAGGAAGAGTCCACAGCAATTTCTATAGAGGCTTATGGGGTTGAAGCAGAGAGTTAATTTTTGAGTCAAAGCAGCCTGGTGTAGAGTTTGGTTACGACAGAAGGCTTGTACAGGGTTCCTTTCTTCACACACACTACCAAGGTCTAAACGAGAGTAACAGCTACGTTAGACATGACATCAAAACGTTTCTTGCTGACTGTTACGGTCTCCAAACAATTAAATAAAATACTCAGTGGCACAAATTGGAGACACCAACATAAAAGAAGGACACCAGAAAATAGGATGTTTTAACGGGTTTTATTGACCAAGTTTTCCCACCAGGAAATAAATATCCTTAAATGAAACCATAGCTGAAATGCAATATAAATACTTTACCAAATAAAGAAGTCCGCAAACCAAAAGGGACCTGGAGATGCCGGACAAACTCAGCAAAATGGAGGGGGGCCCAGGCCACCCCCTATAGGGACGTCGAGGCTGGCCCCCCTCCCTGCCTGACGAAACCAAATTATAAACTAAAAACTAAACGGAAAAGTAGGACTGCCGGCCATCTCCAGGCCTAAATCAAAGATTACTGAAATAAAAGGGTATTTAACAACTCATACTGTGGGACTAAGGTGTTGCCGGGTCTGTGTTCCTCAAGCAACTGACTTTGCTGGCTTTATACAACAGGCTGGTAATTGGGCGGTAGCGATCTCAGATTTGCTGCAGGTGTGTCAGCCTGAGTGTGCCATACTGATGAGAAAGGAAAGACATGGGGGTTTAGGCACAGCACAGTGATTGAATGTCTGAGTGAGTGAGTCATGGCCACACACAACACTGACCAGCAGATTAGTGATGACTTTCTGTTAGAACAGATGACTAGGTCCATGACTGAGGAAGAGGGGAGGTTAAAGGGCCTGGGTGTTGTGTCTGAGTCTCGACCAGTGACTGTAAGTGTTGCCCAACATGACGGTAATGGACGGACTGACATGAATACACCGACTCTAGTTGATCAGACAACTGACTGCACAAGTGTCTTCTTTGACCAGACACATGACCCTCGTTGACAGGTCTGCAGAACGCATACAGTCTGGCGGCCCTAGTACCTCATTTAGTCGTCCGCAGCTACTGTCAGTCGACAAAAAGGTTAGATGCCAGGACTGTGTAACAAGCGGAACCATGGGCTGTCCCCATTGTTTTATCTGTGGCCTGGCAGGACACCGAGCCATTGGCTGTTTACAAAGAGGGTCATCGGGAAACGGGAAGCGGTCACAGGAAAAGGGCAGCCAGTGATCGTGAACAGTGTTAAGCCCACATTTAAGATCAAGCCGTCAGCCAAACTATGCCAATCAGACCCAAAGAAACGCATTGCACAGCTCATAGGGAAACGTTGTACCGTCTCTTGCAACATCAACGGTGTGCCTATTGAAATGCTTTTAGACTCAGGCGCTCAGGTCAGCAACGATGGTCAGCAAAACCTCGATAGAGTGCATCACCCCATGTCAAAATCCGACCACTTCAGTCCCTCTTTGCCGACCAGTCCTTTGAAATATCAGCAGCAAATGGTACACAAGTTCCACTGGATGGATGGGCTGAGGTTGACTTGCAGATTTGTAGAGAGCGCCATGGGTCTTTGATAAATAGAGTGCCCCTACTTGTCAGTCAGAGTTGTCACTGTCCCCTGTTAGGTAGCAACGTTATAGCCGAGATCGTCAAAGACCATGACAATACCCTTAAAGGGGTAGTTCGGAATTGTGGACATAGGGCCTGATTCCGAAGTGAGCATTGGTATTCTATATCACTGGAGACAGTTTAACACATTTCATTCAGTCCTTCTAGTTGCAGAGTTCGCTCGTGCTAGGCTAGCGCACGTCAACGGGCAATGCTAGCCTGCTATTAAAAACAGTCTTACCCACTCCACAGTACACCCGAGGTAAATCAATTATAACGACAGACTATAGATTTAAATGTCTGTTTATAGAATAATGTTAGAAATAAAACCAACCTTGCATTGCATTGCATTTTGAGGGAATTGCGGGGTCTTGCGGGGGCAGCAGTGTTTATATTCCTGTACGTAGGCTACGGCAGCGGCAGACTGATACCTAGGTTACCTGCCGCTGTCTTTGCTACAAACGCAGAGTACAGTGAACAAAGGAATTCTATAAGCGTATTCAATTAACAAGATATGGCCACGTTTGGAGGAGTTAGCGATGCATCTGCTTTTGAAGACGATTATGTGGAATTTGTTGTATCCAACGAACCGCACATGTACGAGCCGGTGTTTTGATGTCAAAGCCAGCAGCAACAAGCCACAGTTGAGTCCTTTCTGGATCTCGCACTGGAAATTGGTGGAAACTTTGTGGTGCCCATCTGTACCGTTTATTTCTACAATTTCTAAAAGCACACTGAACCGTCATGTTGCCTAGTCGTTCAATTGCGCTTCTGTCCCACGCTTCTCTGTTTACGTTCTTCTGTCGTGATTCGGTTACAAACCTAACCAGCGCATAGTAGAATTCCGCTTCTGCTGAGAAAGTAGTCCCTCGATGATTCATGCGATGCAAGGTTATTTTTATTTCTAACATTATTCAATCAACACAGACATTTAAATCTATAGTCTGGCGTTATAATTGATTTACCTCGGGTGTACTGTGGAGTGGGTAAGACTGTTTTTAATAGCAGGCTAGCATTGCCCGTTGACGTGCGCTAGCCTAGCACGAGCGAACTCTGCAACTAGAAGGACTGAATGAAATGTGTTGAAAACTGTCTCCAGTGATATAGAATACCAATGCTCACTTCGGAATCAGGCCCTATGTCCAAAATTCCGAACTACCCCTTTAATGTGACTGTGATCCTGACTGATGCTTTGAGTGTCCCTGAAAACACAGTTGAGGCTTTAGTCTCTGCCCTCCAGATCACAACCAGTGATGAGACAGCCTTGTGTACGGTGCGCATCGGCAGGAAAGGTGTCACAATCCCTGCTGGTCGAGTCTATCAAATACTTTGCCGGGTTAGGGGGTTATCAGGGAATCGTACCATGCTGTTCCAGCCTCTCATAGAGAACACCTGCCCTGAGGGTGTAGAACTGTTTCCTGGCCTAGTCGACGTTCCTTGTGGGTCATCAAAATGCATTAAAATTCCCATCCAAAATGCAACCCGACATGCCATTTATCTGACCCAGAGAACAATTCTTGGCACCCTTGAGGAAATGGCTGATGTGAAACCTGTCCTGAGTCCTGAGGGCATGCAGCATGACGTTGCCCAAACCTTTTCAGCTCAGCTAAACACAGATCCAGTGACCTACCTGAACGATGAGCAAGACAGACAGATCAAAGATGAGTGGCACCCTCCTGTTGACGTTTCACATCTAGCAGAGGATGAACTAAGAGTATTTAAGGAAATGTTGTTCAAGGAGTCAGACGTGTTTGCAAAAGACGATGCTGATATTGGTTGTATTCCTGACCTACCACTTAGAATCAACCTCACAGATGAAACACCCGTCCAAAAGTCTTAGAATGCCATCCCAAAGCCCTTGTATCGAGAGGTGAAAGACTACGTTCAGAACTTGCTTGACCGCGGTTGGATCAGAAAATCCACCTCAGCTTACTCTTCTCCTGTGGTCTGTGTGAGAAAAAAGGACACGAGCCTGCGGCTCTGTGTTGACTTCCGTGGGCTGAACAACAAAACCATCCCCGACAGTCATCCACTTCCCCGCATCCAAGACCTCCTGGACAACTTAGGAGGCAACTCATGGTTCTCCATAGTTGACCAGGGCAGTGCCTACCACCAAGGCTTTGTTGAAGAGAGCTGCCGTCACCTGACCGCTTTTAGCACACCTTGGGGGTTTTATGAGTGGGCACGCCTCCCAGTTGGCCTCACCAATGCTCCAGCAGCATTTCAGCGCTGCATGGTCGGCATGCTGGCTGGTTTGAGGGATGAATGCTGTTCTCCTTATTTGGATGATGTCCTCTGCTTTTCCAAGACATTCCAGGGGCATGTTGAGAACTTGAGACGAGTGCTGTGTCGCTTACGAGAGCATGGTGTGAAGCTGCGCGCGAAAAAGTGTGAGCTGTTCAAACGCCAAGTCAGGTATGTCGGACGCCTGGTCACAAGTGAAGGTGTTCAGATAGACCCCAAAGACCTGGAAGCGGTGTTGCATATGAAGGAGAGACAGCCAAAGCCACTGTTTAAGCTCCAAGAACAGCCTGCTGCTTCCAACAAGAGTCCTGTTACAGCAAAGTCTAACCAGAAAGGAAAGAACAGTGGCCAGTTACCATCAGACACCAGTTCAGTGGACCCCTGAACACAGTGCTGTTGGGTTCCGCCTTGTTGACATGTTGATTAACCCCCCCATCTTGGCCTACCCCGACTTCCATTTGCCATTTGTCCTGCACACTGATGCATCCAATGAAGGTTTGGGGGCTGTGCTCTACCAGGAACAGGATAGTAAACTCCGGGTTATTGCTTATGGTTCCAGGTCACTCACGCCTGCTGAGAAGAATTATCACCTCCATTCCAGTAAGCTTGAGTTCCTTGCCCTGAAGTGGGCCATCTGCAATAAATTTCGTGATTATCTGTATTATGCACCAACATTCACTGTGTATACAGATAACAACCCCCTCACCTACGTCCTGAGCACGGCCAAGTTGAATGCTGTTGGACACCGCTGGGTTGGTGAATTACCTGACTTCAACTTTACCATCAAGTACAGGCCAGGCAAGGCAAATGTTGACGCTGACACCCTGTCCAGGTATCCAGTGAAGCTCCAAGATGACTTGTTGGAGTACTCTGAGATAATGCTACCTGAGGTTGTATCCGCCATCTGGCAGGGGCACAAAGCCGAGAGAGATGAGGATGTACCCTGGGCTGCCGCCCCCAGATCTCCACCGTTGATGATGACCCTCCTCCTGTGAGTACACCAATGTTCACCCCAGAGGACATCAGAGATGCCCAGAAAGGGGATGAATCCATTTGTGAGGTGATCCAGTTGAAAAGGAGCGGATGGAATCCAAGAGACAAAGACCAGAGGCTAATACAACCAGGAACGGGGCGGCTCATACATGAGTGGAACAGGCTCAAACTGGATAAAGGAATTCTGTACAGGCAGTCAGGACAAAATCAACAGCTAGTCCTTCCCAAAGCACTCAAGTTAACTGTACTCAAACACATGCATGATGATATGGGACATGTTGGAGCTGACAAAGTCATCCACCTCGCAAGGCAGCGGTTCTACTGGCCTTTTATGCAGCGCGACATTGAAGACTACGTCGTCCGCCACTGCTCATGCATTAAGCAAAAGCGACCTGCTGTTGGGCTTCCCGGATGCAGGAGGCATACCGGATTGCCTCAGAAAACAGCAAGAAGTCCTCTAAGAAAGGGAAGAGGCACTATGACCAAGGTGCCAGGGGTGTTCTGCGGCATCCAGGTGATCATGTGCTTGTCAGGAACCTGTCTGAGAGAGGTGGCCCAGGAAAACTCAGATCTTACTGGGAGGGGAAAATCCACCGTGTCATCGAGAGGCTAGGAGACGGTCCAGTTTATCGTGTCCAAGCAGAAACAGGTGACCGAACCCTCCGGGTTCTCCACCGCAACCTCCTCTCGCCTGTCAGTGACTTGCCAGTCAGCCATGAGTAACATGATACTCGTGTGGAGAGGAAGCCACAAAGATATTTGTGAAGAAAGTTGTCCAATCCCGGGTTGCTTTTAACTCACTTCATTTATTAAAGTCGTCGGCATGTTTCGGTATGGTCAGTGGTGTAGTCTACGTGATACGCAGGTATACGCCGTATACCCACTAGGAACGCACCAGGATTTGCGTATACCCACTTAAAAATGTGCACGGATACGTATCAATCGTCTTGTGACAGATCTTTCACTTCTGTGTTTATTTTTCGGAAATATCGGTTGGGTATAACTGCAATAAAATATTTTAAGCAGGGGAAGTTATCTCCTACATTCACCATTCATAAAATTCCCGCTGCGCGCTCGCGCTCTGCCCTGTCTCTGTTACGAAGCGCGAAGCTGCCCCTGCATCTCTGCACGTTAGTTGGCGGGCCGAGCCCCTCCTTCTCGCGTGTGTGTGCGTGTGTGGGCGTGCGTGGGCGTGCGTGTGTGTGCGTGTGTGTGTGTGTGTGTGTGTCCAGTCCTCCCATATTAATGTGTAAACCACATAATAAGTAGTCAACAGAAGACAATGTTTTAATCCCACTTTAATCCCATGTTTTGTTTTTTTTGTTTTTTTAAGGTGCAGTAATTTCACACTTTTACACAATTCAAATACTGTATGGTATGTTAGATAACAACAGTAAGAGCTCAAATTAGAGCAATTGAAAGAGTGAAACATTAGTCTCCTGTCATCTCCTTCTCATGCACTGGTTAGCCATGGATGTAAACAGTTCATTAAATTATTTTGAGTAGATTTTGTCCTTGTTTAGCATTTGCTATTGCTACTATAGATATACAAAGGACAACTTGTCATTTTTGTGCTCTATTTGTTCATACTGTTATTAAAACTGATAAACCTACTCAGCTTTCCATGATTGTTATACTCTTAAATCAGCGGGTTGTAGACCCCTGCGTTGGTGAGTGTGGTGCGACACCCCATAAGCGCCACACAAGTACCGGTCGGACGGGTTTGTACGAGGCTGGAAGGGAATCATCACAGTATACCCACTACAATAAAATAGACTACACCACTGGGTATGGTAAAATATGAAGCTTAAGGGAGGGAATTGTATCTAACACGTGTGAGAGGAAAATACCGTGATCTACTTCAAGCCCCCCGGGCTTAGGCCCGGGTGGCTTTCTGCGCCGTCTACCTATTGATCTCTGCCTCTGGAGTTCGAAATCACCCGCTAGGAGACGTCAAGTGGGCGTGGCCTAGTGGTCGTGGCCGGGGTGACGTAATGGCTTCGGCTTCTTCACCTTAAATAAAGGTGATGCCTTCTGTGGTGGAGCAGCCTTCAATAAGGTCTTGCTCCCCTTGTGGTTATGTGAGGGTAATGCAGCTTCTTAAAATACTTAACAGAACCGAGCACTGGAGTCTGAAGATGTATGGCAGGCAGAAGCATCTGACCCTTCGATGACAGGAGAGCCAATGACCGCACCACGAAGGATAGATCTGTCCCCAGCTGTGGAAGTAGAGGAACAACACAGGGATGATGCTGTGGAGAGTGGAAGTCCTCAGGATTCTGAGACATATGTCGTACCTGTTCCTCAGCCAGTGAGAGAGGTAGAACAGCAATTGCGGAGGTCCACCAGACCAGTGAAACCCAGAAGCATCAGAAGCAGCTTCATTTCGCACTGTATGACCATTGAGGACAACCTTCCTACCAGCCTTGGAGAATGGGAGCAAATGCATTGTACTGTGTCCCGCATCCCATGCTCACCTACCCAGTGTTTCCTGAGATGTGCTACTACCCTCCCCAAGCTTTATGGACATACGGAAGAATTGACAGTGACCAGAACATTGGCATTGACATACAATCTTACTTACATAAGACTTACCTGTGACCAACGTTCGGCAGATTCACCTCCTGTTCAGATTGATGACCCCTGGGGACTGTTCTTACCTGACCTTCCGACTGTTGACTCCTTATCTGATGTTCTGACCGATGACTAACTTGACAGACAGCGCCACAGATAGTTTAGTTCTAGAAGTCAGGAGACCTCTTTTAAAGTAGGGGAGAGTGTAATGGGTATAGAAAATGGCTTGTGTTATAAAACAGTTCCCCCCACCCATTTTCTGGTATTAGCGGTTAATTGCAATAGCGGTTAATATTAATCGCTATTGTATTATTTTCCTGCCACTAGATGGCACTGTGCAGTGTTGACGAGGTGGGTTGCCATGGAGACGTAGCTCGAGTTAATAAACTGCTGATTGCTTGAGCAAGATTGAAAACTGTTGTTCTCCACTTCGTATTACCCATAGGTATGTCTTATTATATTCCATTGAACTGTGGTTAATCTATCACGCATTCCTATGGGCGGTGCGTTTGTTGATGTTGTGGTTGGGGAGCTTTGTTGTGTTTGAAAGTGTGATTTGCAGTGTTTTGAATCTAGTTGATGGCGGTTGACGCCGGTGAGCTGGCAGAAGCTGTTGGTGTCGTCGGTTGGTGTGCTATTTATGATATGGACAATCATTGATGTATTGGTTTATTTGTTGTTTTATTATATTCTACAGTCATGTAGATATGTGGTATTTATACTGCCATCTATTTGTATAGCCTATATGTGCTGCTATTTATTTATGATATGGACAATTATTGATGTATTGGTTTATTTGTTGTTTTATTATATTCTACAGTCATGTAGATATGTGATATTTATACCGCCATCTAGGGCTGAACGATTTAAGGAAAAGATCGAATTGCGATTTTTTCTGGCAGATATTGCGATTTCGATTTTCTTCACGATTTTCTTCAAATCAGGCTTCAGTGCAATATTCACAATGTACAGTAATATTTACAAACATGACATCATACCATTAAAACATTACATGCCATTACTCTAATGTAAGAATGAAAACAAAGGTTAATAATTGATTTCAAATGTATTTATTAAGAAACATGCATGTAAACTAAAGTCCTTGACCAACTGCAGTTGTTACAACTGAAGAACTAAAAGAGCCATCTTTGACTGTCTTAACTTAAAAAGGACTACTACTTTTTAGTTGTTTTTTTAAGACAGTCAAAGATGGCTCTTTTAGTTAATTCGTGCATCAGAGTATAACAACAAAGGGAGAGACGTCGGAGAACCCAACGCAGTCTATTCATAATATTATAATGACCACGGAAGAGGCAGTCAATGAAGTATTGAATAGACAGAGATTCATTAGATAGGCCTACCTAATAAACCGTTGGAACACACAAGACTGGAAACATAGCAACGCCGGTAAACAAACCCCGAGAAGCCCAATCCCTATGAGAGCTCCCCGCGCTACAGCCATCCGGAGGCGCACAGAGCTTTTTATGCCGTGATATTATATATACAAATATTATATTACATACTATTATGTTATATATAGAGCTCCGGGAGTCGCAAACGGCAACAATCACTTTCTCCTCACACTGATTGGCTGTTACGTTACACATGTGACTCAGTGGCCACGCTGTTGAACGCTGATTTGGCCGTCATCACGCGAAACGTGAACGCGCTCGCCTGTGCACGGCGAAAGTGTGGCTCGACAAATCAAAACTTTTAGCACTTTTTTTTGTTGATTTCGGTTGACACAAAGTAAAAAAATCATCTCTACAGATGTCATGTTTGCGATTGTCGATGCCGTTAATTTGTGAGGTATGAATAAGGCCAATTCATACCTCCCGATCCGGACGAAATTCGTCCGTTGCCCCAAACGTTGCCTCCGGAACTACCCTTCATACCTCCGTCTGGTTTCAGCGTTGTTATGGATGTTACACAATATATCCTCTAGAGGGCAGTGACTGTCCTTTCACAAATTAACAGAATCGACAATCGCAAACATGACATCTGTAGAGATGATTTTGCTTTGATTTTCAGGCCCACATTAGTGACAATTTAGCATACATTTTACATAGGAAAACCCCATTTCATCAAATTAGAAGGGCGCTACACTTGTTTTTTTTATCTACAATTATTTAGTTATAATATTATAAGTAGACATGTAGGCCTAGCTTTTATTCAGTTATCGTAATAACAAGATGATGCTAGATCATGCACTGCGCAGGCCGCCCCCCCTTCTGAATTCGAAAAAATCTCCTGATTGAAATGTATTGGTTTAATATTGAATTCATTTAATATTAAAATAAATATTATATATATATATATATATATATATATATTTATAGGCCTAGATATAAACATACAATTATTTAGTTAGCCTCTAATATTTAGACCATGTAACTTTTATCAATTGTCGTTTTAACAAGATCTGTAGCCTAATTGACCGTTGAAAATCCACTTCCACCAATTTGTAAGTGTGGTTCAGGTACCAGAAGATATTACACTATTCATAATATAAAAACGATGTAAAACTAAGGTTATGGGCCGATTTCGGTTAAAATTCAGCCTCTGCTGGCCCACAAGTAGTTCATCTGATTTCCTCGTTACACACTTTAATTTGATTATTTTTAAATTATTATGACCATGGAGCCTTTATTTTCTTGCCGTTATCATTACATTCTTTCTCGTCATATCGATGTGAATTCTCGAGACACAGTGGAAAAGAGAGAGAAGGAGCCATAGAGAAGGACACTGATATATATATATATGTATATTTTGAGAAACGCTCCAATCCAAAATGCATGGTTAACATTTCGTTCTGTGTAGCATGGAAAAATCGGAGAAACACTCCCATTCAGAATGCATTGGGTTACATTTCATTCTGTGGAGCACGGTTATTTTTATTTAGTTATTTATTTTCAGTTTTTGACGAGGTCTGCTTCAAAAATATTAACATAGGCCGATATAACTAGAGGGTGCACTGTATTATCTGCGCACACCCCTTCTGAAGTCTCTCTCTCTCTCTCTCTCTCTCTCTCCCTCTCTCTCTCTCTCTCTCTCTCTCTCTCTCTGCATAGGCGTCGTAGGCGATCGCCTAGGGAGACAAATGCGTTGGGGGCGTCACCATGGCGAGGTTGTTTCTTCTTCTTTCCAATTGATTCCAATATAAATGCATGTATGCATATTTTTATATAGCATACCTTTTTATATAAAATTCACAATGCCAAATGTTTAGAAATATTTTAGGAATCTAGTTTTTAGAAACCAATTTTTTGGTCATATTTTTGCATTTTATTTCCCCCAGATCGGGTTGATATGGGGTAATTTCCAAAAGTACAAACATTGATGATTTATTGACCGTTTCATTGCTTGTTGGGAATGGGAAGGATTTTGATTATCTGTCCTCAAATGCTTAAATACGTCTCTTCTCACAAGTAAACAGTTGTCTACTTCCAAAAAACAAAGATTACTAAAAAGAGAAAACACATCACTTTATGACATTCAAAAATACATAATTAAATAAAATGGTAACAGGACAAATAAATAGATGATAATAGAAGGGCAGCCTGTCAGATATCATTGATTAACATGCAACATCATGTTCATTCACATTTGCTCTGAATAATATTAATTTGGTGACCCATGAATAATTTCAATATCAGTCAGGCTGCTAGGTGTTAGGATCTGATCCCAATAAGGCTGCTAGTTGGTAAGATCTAATACCAGTGAAGCTGCTAGTTTGTAAGATCTGATACAAGTCGGGCTGCTAGTTGGTAACATCTGATAGGTGTTAAGAGAGAGACCAGAAAAGAGCAGAAGAGAGCAAGATTTTGAAACAACCTCAAAAAACGTTCTCTCCCTGCCTACGTTTCTCCATCGTTCAGCAGTGTTGTATTTCACAGACCTGCAAGATGAATTCAATTCCCCGAAAGAAACCAAGAGATGCCCAGATTGATTAGAAATTAGCTGGGGTGGCCTCTAACTTAAATAGTCTTATACAGGTGCAGGTGCAATGGGAACAGATATTCTCACAACACATTTCGCTCACTGCTGAATGGATGGTTATCGCATTCCTTACAAATTACACTCAAATAATGGCTCTAAAATATTTCAATAGGGCCTCCAAACAGGCTCCTCCCCTCTGAAGGAAAGACAGGGCCCTTCAATGTGGTTCATGAACTGGGTGGGCACATCCCCCATGGAGTGGAGCGCTTGGTTCGGTCCACAGTAGAAGTTTCCCTGCTGGAACTGACCACTGTGGCTCAGAGGGGGGAGATAGTGTGGGTAAGGAGAAGCAGGGTTTGGATAGGAAGACAGACTATGCATTCTGGTGGTGAACGTCGGTGCCAGAGACGTCACAGGGCCAAGAAACGGCGGCTCACCGGGCCAGAAAGAGGAGAGGATGGAGCCAGTGTCTGAGGGACAGGGTTAGGTTAGGTTAGGTTGGATCAGCCTTTCTACCTAACACACACACACACACACACACACACATTTAAATACCTGAAGGTGTGAGAGTGGTGATGCTGTTGGTGGACCGGAACATTCCTGACTTCCCCTCTTTCTGTCTCTGTCCTGAAAAATAATAAGTGATTTTTAAAAACAAGACCAGGAGTGCCTGCATGGTTTTGTTAACCAAGCACGTCTGTGTTCCACATCCTGCTGGACTGTTCTCCCACACACACACACACACAGAGAGAGAGAGAGAGAGAGAGAGAGAGAGAGAGAGAGAGAGAGAGAGAGAGAGAGAGAGAGAGAGAGAGAGAGAGAGAGAGAGAATTTGACAAAGCAAATTGAAGGCCTCAAAGAAAAACAACCCATAAAAAATCAGAAATAACCCCCCTCAACCTGAACCAAACTACAACACCACAACCAATACCAACAATTACCACCACAACAACCCCTCCTACCAACAAAACAAAGGGGCACATTATCATCCATACAGGCACCAACGACCTATGGGCCCAGCAGGAGACAGTGGAAGAGTGTGTGAGGAGAGTGGTACAGAAAGCTACCCACACCTTCCAGTAGTGTTCTCCAGGATCACCATCCCCACCATCCTGGCCCGGAGAGATTTTCACCCCGCCACCATCCACAGGGTGAACATCGATATCTACCGAGGATGTTCCCCCCTGCCCAACGTACAACTGGCCCACAACCCCGCACTGAACATCAGCAGCCTCCACGACCGCGTGCACCTCCGCAGAGACATGGTGGGTGTCTTTGCTAGAGCCCTCAAGCATGCAGCCCTAGGACGACGCCAGGATGGAGCCACCCCCAGCAAGAGGCGACTCACCCACACAAGCCCCCCCCTCCTCCCCAGCGAGCCTTGCAGCTACACCGGCAGCTGAGCTATGCCCAAGGCCCTACAGAGACCAGGCAGAAGGAACAATGCAGACCTAGGGGAGATCACACAGCTCCTCAGTCTGATATGCACCAAACTAATGGGACAGGTTGTTTAAATCGCTCACAGACAGACACACTGAAACAGAAACACACACACACACAAGCATACACACACACACACACACACACACACACACACACACACACACACACACACACACACACACACACACACACACACACACACACACACACACACACAGTGCAACTCAAAAGATTTCCTTGAGAATACAATTGATTTTGATTTTTTAAATCTTCAAGAGACCTGGTGTAGAACTGATACCGATATTCCCTGCACCCCAAATGACATAGAAATATTCGTTCCCTCAGTGAAAAACCCAGGGATAAAAAGAGGTAGAGATTCAGGAGGCATTATAATTTGGCACAAATCAGAAATATCAAAACATACAACAATAATAAATTGGGAAACAACATTTTGGATAAAAATATCAAAAAATATATCCGGCACAGACAGAGATTGATTTCAATGTACGGTATATATTCCCCCCATCGACTCTCCCAACTACAGCGAGGAAACATTCCCCAACCTCCACACCCAGATCTGCAGATTTCAGGCCCAGGGAATTGTGCCGTTCTGTGGGGACCTCAATACCCGCACAGGCTGCCGTCCAGACTCAAACCCTGATAACGGTAACGTCCATATATTTGGCCAAAAATTTCCCCAAAACACCACAAACCTTCCTCGCCTTCTGATCCCCAGACTAACAAGATTGGAAGAGAGCTGCTACAGCTGTGCCAAAGCATTGGTCTGTACATTGTTAACGGTAGGTTTAGAGGTGACTCCTTGGGAAGACCCACCTTCTGCTCACCTCTTGACATTAGCACAGTGGATTATTTGATAACAGATTTAGACCCTTTCTCTCTCAATTCATTCACAGTCAAACCACTAACCCCTCCGTCTGATCACAGCCAAATTACTGTGTTCATTAAAAGGACAGAAACTAACACCTCACAATCAAAGCCCAGTAATCTGATAAACATCCCCAGAAACTTCAGATGGGCCCCAAACAGTGAACAAGAGTTCAGAAAGCAATCGGGCATCCACAAATTCAGACACAATTAGACACCTTTCTGGACACCGCAAATGCTCACAGTAAAGAAGGCATAGACAATGCAGTTGGAAAAATTAACCAAATCTTTAGGAATATAGCTCATAAATCTCAATTGAAAAAAAACAGCCACAAACCCCAAAAACCAAAAGTGAACAATTGGTTTGATAGAGAATGTCAAGAAAAAAGAAAATAACTTAGAAAATTATCCTATCAGAAACACAGAGACCCAAGCAATACAGACGTTCGCCTTCTTTACTGTGACATGCTCAAACAATACAAACGTACACTCAAGATCAAAAAGGCTCAATATACACTCAAACAACTGACAATAATTGAGGAGTCCATAAACACACACAAATTCTGAGAAAATTAAAAAAGAAAAAAAAACCTAACCCAACAAACCAGTTATACAAGATGGAGATATTTTGATCAATCACTTCAAAAACCTATACAGCAACATACCTATCTGATTCAGAGCAAACTCAAATTACAGAAAACTTAAACAAATTAGAATTGCGGTGTAGGGGGTAAAGCATATGACATAATAAAATCAATGTTCACAAACAACATGTGCAGCATCAAGATTGGACACAAGCAAACAGATTTTATTTCTCAGGAGGGGAGAATGAGACAAGGCTGCTGTCTATCACCTGCCCTGTTCAACATTTACATAAATGAAATGGCCTCCATTCTGGAAAAGTCCACAGTGCCTGGTAACACTCTCCACAACACCTAGATCAAATTCCTGCTTTACGCAGATGATTTAATCCTGTTAAGTCCCACAAAAGAAGGACTTCAACAGACCTACTAGACCGTTACTGTCAGACCTGATGTTAACAAAGTACAGACTGAGCCCTCACAGCCTGGCCATAGAAACAGGCCGACATAAGAAATCGTGGCTGCACAAAGAGGCTGCACATGGCTGCACTGCTGGCTGTGCCAGCAGTGTGAAGAAGCTGCTGTAGAGACCGAGCAGCACTGCCTCCTATACTGCCCCAAATTAAAAAATGTCGGAGAAATTTATTTGAGCAAATTCGGCCAAAAACACCCACATTTTATATACTCCCATTTAGACCAACTACAAATATTAATGGGAGAGAGAAAAGAGAGCTCCGTCCTCGCAGGACAGTTTATTTCAGCTTGTCACAACATGAGAAAATGACATTCTACATCAGCCCTCACTGTTTTATTTTGTTTTATTTTTATTATTCGTAACCTGTGTTTTATGTAGCTTTTCATTACATTAATTTAATTTAATTTTTTTTACTATTATTTTTATATAGACATCTGTATGTCATGTCATATTGTTACAGGTTGGTTGGATGATATGTAGTATGTAGTAGGTACTAACGTCGGGGCAGGCGTGGTCCATCCACAGTGATCTTGATGGCTCCCTGCAGGGTGGCAATCTGAGGGGGGCGGGTCAGCACATTGATGGACAGACTGAAACTCTTTCCTGGAAGGATCAAAAACACACATACACGTTTATGAACCCACGTACACACACACACACACACACACACACACACACACACACACACACACACACACACACACACACACACACACACACACACACACACACACACACACACACATAACCTAAGATCCAATAAGATAAGAGAGGTGGGGCGTCATTTATCCAAGAAGATAAATTTAGGTCTCACAACAGGACAAAAAGATAATTATTTCTCTCATAGTGAAACTTATTAGCTATGTTAATACCAAAAAGTCCAAAGATGGAACAAGCATAAAGAATTAGGTTAGCTTCTCTCTGGCTACCTCTGTACCTGCAGGTTATTAGCTGTGGTGGCTTCTCTCTGTCTACCTCTGGACCTACAGGTCCTTAGCTTTGGCGGGTTCTCTCTGTCTACCTCTCCCGCTGCGTCCTATGAAGCGCAGGTCATTGAAGTGGGCGTGGCCTTGCTTCATGGTAGCGGTGGCATTGCGAAGCTCAGCGCTGCTGTTGTCCTCGTTGCCGGCCATCAGGGTGACCACCACCCCGTCCACCACATCATCACCCAGGGCCACCACCTGGAGGAGGGACACATTTTAGTGTGATACCATAGCCTAACCTTGAGATTCACCATGAGTGCAATCTTTAATAGAGATCACATGATATGACATTATTTGGGCTTTGATGAGTCACCAGTGATGTTTTGCATTTACAATTAGGGGATTTTGCTGACGCTTTTATCTAAAGCGACTTACAACCATTCATTCACACAGCGACGGCAGAGTCGACCCCTAAAGGTGACACCCAGCTCGTCAGGAGCAGTCAGGGTGAGGCTTCTTGCTCAGGGACACCTCCACACTCCGCTAGTAGGAGCCAGGGCTGGAACTAACAGCCCTCCGGTTAACAGTCAACCCGCTCTACCTCCTGAGCTACTGCCCCCCGTTTTATGTGCAGTTTCTGTTTAAAAGATAAACCCAGCGGGCTGGCAGAGGGTACTGACGGTGAAGGCTCTTGGCAGCGTCTTATTGCACCTCCAGTGCTGAGGCAGGCAGCTGCACAGGATGTTGGGGCTGTCGGTTTGGACAAGGCCATGGGGGGGTGCTGTGGGGCGCTGGGGGACGGGCTGAGGGGCCGGACGGTGCAGGACCCTGACGTAATCCCGGCCTTCCGGTGGTGGGTCCTGATCCCGGCGCCTTGACCCTGACTCTGGAGATGGGGGGGGGGGGGGGGGGGGGGGGGGGGAGAGAAGGTGTAGAGCATTTTTAGATACAATTATTATTGTATCATTATTATTATAAATTATTATTTTCACAAGATGTTTTGTCACTACAACACACTTTTGCATTTTGATTGAACAATAATATCAATGCATAGGTTCACATCATCTTAAAACATAAATATCAATGTATAGACTCAGACTGGATGCATAGGGTTGGGTTCATCTTAAAGGGCCGGCGGGTTTCCGGGTAAAACAACTCTATCTCCCAGCATGCCTCGCTGTAGTAACTGAGTGAAACGTCATCAGCACGCGTCAGAGGGAGCTAAACAAACGTTATTAGTTGTGTTTTTCTGTGTTCCACTAGTTGTGTTTTTGTAGGTTGTTTCCACTCGACGCCTTCAGGTGAGCCTTCCTCATTTGAATGTTCCCTCTCTGCTCCACTTCTCTGTCGTCCTGCTGTCTTTATGGCTCTGCCGCCGCATTGTTTGAATCCGAACGACTGACTGACTGACTCCCCATACCCATGTAATTACTTATTGAACAGTAGTGTAAACATTCTGTGTAGATTGTATTTCAGTATTGTTTGGGATTAACCAACATGGCTTTCATTTGCCCATACTCTATGTTCTCTTCCTATATATTGGGTATCTTAACTGCTGCCCTGCCTGCTTCCCCTCAGTGTTGACTCTGTCCTCTGCTTTGAATACCACAGCTGAGCTTCAGCCATGCATCAAAGATAGGCCGTTTGAGTCCTGTCTAACATCCACTCTAAGTGCTCTTTAAACTGATGACAACAAGCAGCTTTTGGATTCTGTTGTCATGCAAATATGCTACCGTTATTTCATTTGTTGTGATTTTTGTCCCTAGGCCGGAGTGGCTATGAGTAGTCCCATGGCTAGCTTCGCCCCTTCAAGTTTTAAAGACCGCCCCCTTTGCAGAACCAGCTTCATCGCAGAGATCCAGAGCATGATGTAAGACACACACACACACGCTACACACACTATATGCCATACATGAGGTTGATATGTACAGGAGATTGTCCAAACTTGAAGTCTGACCCATTCAACAGCTATACCGTGATGCAAATTATGATATTGGTGGAGGAATAAAACGTTTCACAATCTTACTATATAAGGAATTAATTTATTAATATATGGAATTAATTGAAAATAAAATTGACAAAGAATAGCTGCCCAGTAACAATGAAGGAGAGAGAGTGAGAGAGAGACACCAAGAAAGACAAACAGAGACTCAGATACTCACCCCAGTAGTGAGTTGGAGTGCTGCTATCAAACAGGCTGTTTGAGGCCATGCTGACAAGATGGACTGAAAGGAAAATGGGAAAATCCACATTTGAGCAATGCAAATTGTAAACACTGTTTGACTGTACCAAACGCCACTCACTTGAAATAAATTGAAACTGTTTTTTTAGGGTTTGACAGTGAAATCAAATAAAAGCATTTTAAGAATAAATATAATAGCCAGGGTTGGCGAATAAATTATTTGAAGCAGCTAAAGTTATTGTTATTTTCCATGGTATAAACTATAGTAGTATGAAACTTTTGGTCTTGACACACAGAAATTACTCTTCTATAACAATTATTTGAGGAAGTAGCCTCATCCATGAATTTAACCATAACAAGGGAACAATGAAATATATAGGGAACTTTTTCAAAGCCATCTCCTTGTCCAATACAAAGATGCCCATCCTGATCATCAAATAAGATCTGGATTCCCAGGTTCTCTCCCAGATCAGTGTGTGTGTCTGTGTGGTCTGGGGGACTCACCGTGGCTGCAGTAGTGGTGTGGTGAGGCTGTGGCGGAGTCTTGACCGGTCGCGCTGGTGGTCAGAATGAATCAAACCCAACTAAACCCCAAAAAACGCAACACTGTCCTCCAACACAGACCTGTAAACCCAGCCCCCAAAGACCACAGGCCCAACCCAGGCCCAACCCACTCCAGCACACCGGTCCAGAGGGTGTGGGTGGTTAGGAACTGAAAGGGTGAGGGGAGAGAAGGAATAAGGGAAGGAACAGGAGAGGGAAGAGGGCAGGATGTGGGCTGAGGTTTCTCTTTCTGCCATCATGGAAGTGGCTTCTCTCCATGCAAATTGTGGCTTGACCAATTTTTTTGCCTGTTTTAGAAAGAGATTTTGTCGTGTGTGTGTGTGTGTGTGTGTGTGTGTGTAAGGGATGGACGGAGAGGGGGTAGACATGGTAAGAGGTGAGACCATTGACAAATGACTTGAATGTTGGTTTCTTTGCATGCACCGTCATCCTGCCTTCTTTATTGTGTATATTGTTTAACTGTAAAGGAAAAGCATTTTTGAAAAGCGTTATTTTGAAGATGTCACATCTTAAAAATATAATTACAATTACATTTGGTAATTTTACTAGTTTTCAGACCTTTGTACAGAGAAAAGTTTCCCATAAAAGGTGTGTGTGTGTGTGTGTGTGTGTTAGGTTTGCACTGGGAGATGCTCGAAGGCCACTCTACGATACAGCTGCTCTGGTGGAGGACATTGTACACACACAGCTCATCACGATGGTAACACACACACGCACACTTTCCTAATAAACCAGAATCATTGAAGACCCTTAGTGCTTGGTGCATGAGCCAGAAATGGCGTCATGACCGCAGGAGGTATAATTATGGACTCATTCAGATCTTTTGAAGCGGATATTGCATTAGCTTTCCTCTTTTTAGCCGAGCTAAAGTTCCATAAACCGTACACGCATAAACCAAGAAATATTGTTTTATTCTGGTACAAATAACACCACAGAAAACGTTCTATTGTGTGAACTCTGCTGCTCCTGTACCCATGTGACTCTTATGCTGCCTCAGCCTGCCCCAACTGGGCGAGCTATAGCTAGCCACGTTAGCTTCATAAACGCTGGGCCCTTTTCTCCTTGGCAGTCCAGTGGAGCCAAATTAGAAATGGGCTATATTGCTTGCATGCTAATTGAAAGGATTTGATTGGCTGGCCAGTTGCAGCAGGCATCCGAGGGGGCAGTACTTCGGGGCTCCAGAGTGATCTCAGCAGAAGACATCTTGTTCCTGATGAGGAGAGACAAGGTAACATGCTGACCTTTTGTTACCTGTTCTCTGCGGCTGAAACAGGACGACCAGGTTGTGTTGTAAACACGCATCTCCTGCTCTTCTTCTCGGTCTGCTCTTTTACTCTGCTCCTTTCTCCTCTTTGTTTATCCCTCCCTCTTCTATCTTTAATCAGCGGAAGCTGTCTAGGTTACTGAAGTATCTTCAGTTCAGGGATTATAAATCAAAACTCCTCAAGTCTTTGGAGGAAGAAGAGGTACCACAAGAAACTGGTAAACTATCCACAAAATCCTTCAAGTCCAGTCAATCATGAGCACATTGTCCAACTGCCTTAGATTATCCAAGAAAAGACTGTGATGATAAGTAGCCGTACGCACAAAGATCCCACATTTGCATACATTAATTGTATAAAATATGTTTTGGCGGTTTGTATATTTCACATTTTCCCCTAAAATGGTCCCTCAGACAAGTCGGGAGGGGGGATTCTAGCGTCCAATCAACGGAGGCAGCGATTGGCTCAGGACTTCCTGATGTGGATGGATCAGACCGGGGAGCTCCTGTCATTGGCTGAGAGACAGGAAGTAGTAGACCCTGTGAAACTGGAAAGGATGGAGGTCAGTTCTGGAGCCTCTAAGGTTATAAGTGTCTTTATTTATATTAGTGTCCTAAACCTCTGGTTGTAATTAAACCCATAGCAAAAATGTGGGAACCCCAGTCGATAATGTAACAAATTTCTGAGCGCGTAATTGAATAACATTTTGGCTATAATGTAACATTTTGGTTCAACTATTACGTAATGAAGCAAGCATAATAATTTCCTCCTTTCGTTATGAAGCAAGCACAATAATTTTCTATTTATAAGCCATTTTCACACATTTTTGCCGCATTTATATATCAGGAGATTCAACCCTGAGGGTGATTCACACTTGATGCTTTATATGCGGACATCGATGTCATTAAGACATTGGTAGAATGAACGGGGGGGTTTATGGGGGTGGGCTTGCAAGGGGCGGGATACGACGTAGGGTCTAAGTTCGTAAGAGGTGGGATAAGTGTGGCCGCTGTCACTGTAGTTTGTCTTGATTTTGACCATGGAAAAAATGTATGCAGAACTGACGGATAGATGAGCAACGTTTGCTACAGTCCATTGGGTAGGCTGGTAGGCTGATGCTGATCAATCCAGCACACATCTAGGTGGACACACCCACCTGTGATGTCATAAGGGGCAGATTTCCAAAACAGCTTGTAACGGCTAATCACACCACACCTGGTGGCAAGTCATGGGACCTTTAACAGACCTGCAAACTCCTCAGAGGAAAAAGGTGACAGTGTCACGGGGGGATTTTTTTTTTAGTGTAATATACAAATGACACTACTCTAAGCGTGACTTAACAAAACTCTTTACCAAAAATCAATGTCAAAACATCCTTAAGGCTTATAAAAAATATTTTATTTACAACTGTCGTCATTTTTTTTTTTGTCTCTTATTATTGGAGAGACAAAAAATAATTATTATTCTGTGAAGTTGATGAATTGTCACTTTTAGGTTTTCTACCCAGTTACCAAAAAAATAAACATTTGGAATAGTATGCGCTGTGGCAAGCACATGGTTTGCATGTGTTACTTCGAAGGCAAAAAAAATCTAAAATACAAGAAAACACAAAAACCTACATTCGAAAAACCTACAAAACCTACAACCAGCGGGGTATGGCCCCTGACTCTCTGAGGAGGTAGGTACCTCAAGGTACCACCTCCATGCCAGGGCGCCCTGAATTTATGTTTATTAACAGCTCCTCCACCGGGGTCAAGACAATTTGAGGGCCAGATCCAGTCTGCCGACTGTCGGCCTATTCACGATTTGCTTAAAAAAATGGCTAATTTAAATTTATACCAATACGATGGTGGCAAAAGCTTACCAGTTGTTATGTTTTTTTATACTTCATTTCTATACTTGATCCGCTGACCGCTTGGAAGCCATCGGAGTACATATTTTTTTAGAAGAAAGGGGTTATGTTGTAGGATCTTTAAGAATGCTTAACTGGGATATTTATATATTCATGGCTCAAATATTAAGGATCATGCTTTTGAGGTGTAACTAACGCATTTACGCGGTCAGCGATCCGCTGCCAGGCTTTGGTTCTCCGGGTTGCAGAGGCTTTAGCGTTCCCTTTTCTTGTGATAATGTCCTTCTTCTCGTCATAGCTCTCCAGGAGAACCTGAAGTTCCATTTCATTGAAATAAGCGGCCCATTTCGCCATTTCGAACAGGGTTTCCATGATCCATACATCACGTCTTTTTAGGTTTGGCGGTGACGCGCACAACCCTGTGTTAACCAACCCCGAGTTGATTGAACTAATGCAGAACCGCTGCTGTGGAACCGAAAACTCTGAGTTAGTCGGCACAGGGTAAATCAACCTAGAGTTCAGCGTTAACTCAGTGTTTGTTAAACCTCCGTTCGTGGAACACCCCTCTGGACGAGGGTTTCGCAAGCTCTCTTGCGTTGTTTGGCACGCATGAGCGGTAGGCAACCGTCTCATCCAATGGCGAGCTCAGTTGGCGCTGTGTGCTTCAAGATTCCGATTGGCCCAGAGAAATGTCAATTATAAGAAAGATTCTGAAGCAAGTGCTGAGATTCCGATTGGCCCAGAGAAATGTCAATTATAAGAACGATCCAATAATTTTTCGCAATTCTGGCCCCCCCCCCCCCCCCCCACGTGAATGACCAAATTGACCAAGAAAACGGCGATTGTCGCCGAAAAGCGACAAGTTTGCAGCTCTGCTTTAAGATGATCGCGATGAGTTCTGCCCGTTCTGCCTACATTTTCTCTTTTTTAAATGTTGCTAAAATGATGTATTATATCCGCTGGGTCCACAAAATCTGAAGCATCGATCAATGAAAGATCAATGCAAGAAACGACGAAGAAGAAAGGCGTCGCGAACGTTTGCATTACCGGAGAAAGAGAGCGTATTATTGCTTAATTTCACATATAACTAACACTTGGACAAATGTAGGTGATTTCTGTGTTTAACTCAGAAAACAGGGAATGGGAGGACAGGAACTTCTACTCCTCATTCACATAAGTTCATTTACATTTCCTACGGAGGAAATACTACCTCAGGGGTAGTATTATTCAGGAGATTTACATGGTACAAATGTCAGGATATGTTGTTCACACATACGGCCCATCAGGAGAATAGCAGGAGAATATCAGGACTTACACGCATGTCTGAAAGGAGCTAGTGTGTGAGTATTTGATTACATTATAAAATGAGTACATTTATGGGTAACAGGGGAAATTGTTCAATGGAAAGTGTAGTATACTATGCATGCAAATCAATTATTCAATAGCTTTTACTGTTATTCAGGGCTGAAAAGTGAATTGAAATTTTAAAATGCATGGCAACTACTTTTGGTTAGTTGAAAATAATAACAATCATTGAGATTAAACATCTCTTCAAGTGTCCTGGCCAAGACAGGCATCGGTAGCCTACATTGCATACACACAAAACACAATAAAAATAAAACAGTCCGCAGGGGGGAGGAGGAAATCGTAAAGACATTTCGGGAGGCTCAAGGAGGCGGGTAATATTATATCTGAGCAACAAAGTGTAGTCTTGCGGTGAACTCTATAGGCATAATTCACCATATTGTGTTATTGACGTTTTCTTTCTGTGTTATAGGGACGCTGTCTCTTTACGAGGTCACGTGACTTGTGTGTTGATATGCCGGTCGGTGCAATGTTTGAATTTAACGGTTTTTATATGACAAAATGAACGACCTGCCGTTGCTTGTTGACGTGAGAAATTTCTCTTTTTGCTTCTTTTATCGAAATTTCTACAGTCTACAGACAACTTCTCACCTGGGAGTTTGTCGACGGTGACGCTGTTAAAACAGACGGAAGGGCGAGGGGGGGATATCAATATCGCAAGACATTGCGGGATGCGGGATCAATCTTGCCAGTTCTTTCAACTCGCACGTGTCTGCATGTGTATGCGCAGTCCTGCGCTGCCTTTGTCTTGAAAAGTCTGTTTCTGCGCTAGGGATGGGCATTCGATTAAGTTGTCGTAGTCGATCGACGGGAGAATTAATGATCAATTAATCGTTAATATTTTACATTAAAAAAAATATATATATTATATTAAAAATGAAATGAAAATACAAATGCAGCGTGTTTTCCTCATTGGGATCTTTATTATTAGATGAACAACTCAGTTAAACCAGATCCGTTCAATAGTTATGCGCTACTCTGCGCTAAGCAACGGAGCATGCAGCTCGAAGCAGGTGTTCATAAACATAACAAAAAATAAACACAACCCTAGTTTCTTCCCAAAATAATAACAATAATATCAAAAAAACAATCATGTTATAACTTAACCAACCAATCTACGGATTTTTGTTCAGAAAGATGAGCATGTTGACATGCTCTGGGGTCAGACGCTACCGCAGCCTAGTGACCGTAAGTCCAGCCGCCAAAAACACCCGCTCTGACGCCTCGTTTCCACATACGTACATTCTCGTATGAGAGCCAACCATCTCCGACCGAAAGTCCATTCATTCCTATGTGATTCTCCGTAATGTCAGTTTTTCCTCTGAGACTCCTCCCCTCCGTAAAATTTCTGTCCGGTATGTCGGTAATATACGTTCAAAAAATGTAACTTTCGCCGTTGTTTTACGGAGATACTGTATGAAAGTTTTTATGTTTTTCACAAAACATGTAAGTACCTGGCAGGCCAAACTCCTCGCCGATCTCTTTCCAAGCCTGGTTGGTTTTGTTTTTATCTCTGTATATTTCGATCCTCATGTTCCAAAGTACCGGTCTCCTAAAAACGGCCATTATCATACGCTCCCCCATCTTTTGTCCGTAAATAAATTCATGTCTGTACGTAAAACACTAGCGACTCCTTCCGTAAATTTACGGAAGCACGGATACGAAAAACATACGTATGTGGAAACGAGGCGTGAGGGGACCGATGTTGCCGTGATGCACAAATACCTCCGTGCTAACTTGGCAAGGCGGGGGAACAACCTTCCACAATCCAGGGGCTCAGAAAGTTCTTTATTTCTGCTTCGATGCTAACCTCGCCTTGAGTGGCAGGGCTAGAGTGCTCCCCAAGAAGTCATCTTTTAAATCATAATGGTCCCACACCAGACTTTGCCATGGCCTCGTCCGCTTCATTTCAACGCCGTGTTCCAATATCCATACTATCCGTACTTACTAGTCTAAGTTTGAGTACGTAGGGCGTTCCGATTCAGATCGGGCGAAAATAAGTGTACTGAAAACGGTCAAATCGCGAAGTGTGTGGCGATGTACATTTTTCGTACTCAACGGCAGCCATCTTAGCTATGTAGCGGAAGAGGGCGGAGCCAGGCTGAGCCAAAGTCGGCGCATTTTCCACATAGCCTGCATTATAGTCATTTTTTAGTTTTTATAGCTGCTAGGCGTAAAGAGTTCACCGTTCAAAGCGGGATGTTTATTGCGGGGGAGGAGCCGCAAATTAAAATATTGCCCCAGTGTGGTAAAATGTTTAATTGCCCATCCCTAGTCTGCGCACGTGTGTTCTTGCGCGTGTGGGTATGCGGTGTATATGTGCGTGCGTTCGCGCGTGCTGTGTGAGCTGCAGGGCACTTGGCATGCATGGGTGTGCGTGCGTGTATGCGGTGTACTGCGCTGCCTTTGTCATGAAACGTCTGCGTCAGCGCGCGTGTGTTTGTGCGTGTGTGTATGTGTGCGTTCGTGCTGTGTGAGCTGCAGGCTGCTTGGCACATGCCAGAGCTATAGAGAGAGAGAGTTGTGACACGCTATGATCTCGCCGACAGGGTGGTCACGTGGTTGTCACGTGGTTCATGTAAGCCTCAATAGTTCCAAACACGCCGCGCTTTCAATGTTATTCTATGGGACGACAGCAGAGATTTCAATATTAAATGGTAAATATGAATGAAAAAATCACATACAAGTATTTGTCTGACTGTTATTGCATTATTGCATATTTGTAAATGTCAGTTTTACATTTAGAGCGGTAGGGGGGCAACTGAAAGCTATCTACAAGTACTATTACTTAGATACGTTTTTAAGTTTTGGAGGGAAAGCTTCACGTTCGTGTTAGCATACTGGCCTAACCTTAACTTTTACCTTACATCTGTGTTGAAATCAAAGTATTCAAGATGTTCTACCATGATCATTTAAAGATATAAGCCACACAAAGTATCAAATATATTAAAGAATAACAACTCATTACGCTTGGATGAATGAAATTGTATTTTTTTTTATTAAACAATTAGTGTGACAAGAACAAGTGATTGCGATTGTGTGAACAGATTCAACAATGGACACAGCAGGGAACACTATATATTTAGGGCAAACCAACTGTGATCTTCAATGGTGTCATGGTTCATTGGTTACAACTAACATTTTATAGATCAATGGTCATACCATGGTTGGCTGTGCAGCATTTGGATGCTCCAATCGGTCCGAGAAGGGTTATCACGGCTTCCCCAAGGACCAAGAGCGCAGGGAGAAATGGATGGCAATGGTCAGCCGTCAAAACTTATTGACAGTCAGCAACAGTCAAAAACGATGTAACGTAATGTTCAGATCACTTGCTAGCATTTCAAAGGGCATAATAATTCTAAGTGTAGAGAATTATGACTTTCCAATGATATTTGAAGTGCAATGGAAACTGATATTAAAGCCTACCTACAGGTACACTTTGAAAATGACCAATTCAAAGCCACAAAAGTAGATAGGATGTTGAAGTTGAGGCCCGATGCAGGCCCAACAGTTTTCATCCATCGCCCTAAACCGAAGAGGAGGAAACTCCCTTCTGTGAGGGTGCCTCCGGAACCAAGTGCAACGGACCACACATATTGCGCCAAATTAAACTTCGGTATGATCCATGCAGCTAGCAATATTCCCCATTTCATGTAATTCAAGGATAGACTACACTCCTAATGAGATTACATAATTCATATTTGTACATTCAGTTTAAAAAACAACCAGAAGGCAGGGATTCTCTGAGGATTTGCACACAATGTAGATAATCTACACATTTCTACCCAATTAACAATTGCCGGTAGATCCATTTATAAATTGTATTGGTTTCTGATTGTGGCAGATGATTTAATTCACATGACAGAAATGTTTTGCTTTAATTCATTTTCTTACATTCGATGCAAATGCAAAGGCAAAATACATATAACAGCAACATTACCTTGTAATTGTTACAGAGATTGAGGGAGAAATTTAGGTGGATTTCAAGAGCGTTGAAAAGGACATCACAGGAGACAGAGAGAGCAATCAAGAGGCCACATTGCCAGGGGCAGGTGATTCAGGGGCAGGTGATCCAGTGGCAGGTGATCCAGTGGCGGGTGATCCAGGGATTTGTGTGCCGAGGGCCAGTCAGTCAGGGGTCAACAGTGAAGGAATAACTTTTGCCAGGGCCAGCTGCTCCAGGGACCAGACTGCCAGGGACTGATGGGGCGACTGTGGAGGACCTAATAAGGCAACTAGAAAAGGAAAAATTAATGAGAAGGAGAGCAGAGAGGGCTATTGCAAAACAAAAAAGAATCAATTTGGCACTAAGAAAGAGAATCAATTTGGCACTAAGAAAGAGAAACAATTCAGTCAACAAGAAGTTAAAACGAAAAAGCCATACAGGTTAAATTGACCGCCCATCATAATCAGCACTGTTGAATCGGCGGCATCTGTAGGGCTTCATGTGCTGAAGCCCTTATATCCCTTTCCAGGATATAATTAAACAAACACTGTTATTTCTACTAGCTATCGCATCATAAAACCCGTCCTTAAATCAACCTAAATTATCCTAGTAATCCAACATAAATAACTAACTAAATAAAAGTTAGATTCACTAGTACTGAACTTTGTAATTGTTGGTGTAGATACCATCACATGGTGCAGTCGAGCTAACAAACTAGCAGGCAATCGGTCGTCTACCAAGATAAAAATATATATAATTACGCTGTGCATATACAAATAAATATCAATATATGCATCATAAAGGTCCTGATACAATATAGACAGTTGACAATTCAAAAGAGGTAGCTATTTAATCAATTTACCCCTGGAGATACCTTCACAGATGGTGAAGTTGAGCTAACAAACTAGCAAGCAATCGGTCGTCTACCAAGATAAATATATATATAATTACGCTGTGCATTTACAAATAAAGATCAGTATATGGATCATAAAGGGCCTCTGATACAATATAGACAGTTGACAATTCAAAAGAGGTAGCTATTTAATCAATTTACCTCAGAAGTTACTCGGCGGCCAGCAATGGAAATGAACGGTCTCCTACGCCGTAAAATGGTTGTTTGGAACTATTCGAGGCTCCATACCCCAGAAGTAGGCGCTACAACGGAGTCCAATGGAAGTGTCGCAACTCTCTCTCTCTATAGCTCTGGCACATGCGCACTGACCAACTTGAGTAACTTGTCCGACAGGCCTGCTTTTATATAGTTGTAAGGTTGGAACAGCATGCCCAGTGGGAGTGGAGGGCTGGATGGAAGGTAGTGGGAGTGTAGCCCTCAGTGTAGTGATGTTCACCCCCGGCCTGTAGTTGGGCCCTCAGCACTCTCCAGGTTAGAGCTGCAAAATTCTGTGATAACTTTCTGTCAAACTAGTGTACGCATGTACCTCCGGATCCGCACTTAGTGTGTGTGTGTGTGGGTGTGGGTGTGTGGGTGTGTCTCTGTCTGTCCAGCGCCTGGAGCGTCAGACCCGGACCATGGACCAATCCCAGTATTCTGAGTTCTGTGAGAGCCGACAGCTCAGCTTCGGTAGGACCCTGGACCAGGAGGCAAGATACTCAGCCAATGTTCAGGCATTGTGAGTGAATTTTGAATTCGCTTTGCTTTGTCTCTCTCTGTGTGTGTGTGTGTGTGTGTGTGTGTGTGTGTGTGTGTGTGTGTGTGTGTGTGTGTGTGTGTGTGTGTGTGTGTGTGTTGGACGCACATCTCAAGCTAAGAAAGCCTCAAAGTTCCGGGACTGGCTGGATTGCAGTAACCTGGAAGTCAAACCCAACAGCATCGCAATGGAGATACTATCTTACCTAGCCTATGAAACGGTTGCCCAGGTAACCTCAGCCAAGTGTTAAATCCATCCATACATATCAAAAATGGGCAACACTGTTTTAAGCAAACTTTCCATAAGCCATAGGAACTAGGGCCCGACCGATTCATCGGCCTGCCGATTTAATCTGCCGATTATAGCCTTTTTGAAAATAATCAACATCTGACTAAAAGACGCCGATTACAACCGATTTTTTATTTATTTATTTATTTTTTGAAATGTTATTGCGCTTAGTATCCTGCAGATTGCGCTCCTACTCGCCTTGCTAACTAACAACTTAAGCTGGAGTAAAAGAGGATATTGAATTTTACCGTACAACATGAAAGCACGCTCGCTCAGGCAGCTGCGCGCTCACCTCACCAATGTACACGAGACGCGTTGTTTGAGCATGTTGTGCCTGTTTTTCTTTAGGTCCCAGGGCATGTTAATTTGTTATACTGTAGACTCTAACGGTGAGACCATACTGCTCAGCACGCACGTGTTAGTCACTGCTCACGATCGCAGCACATTGGGAGTTAGTTATTTATTTTACATTTTACATTACACTCATTTTTTACTGTAAATGTATTCTAAAACACTCAAAGGTTCTGCATTCAATTCACATATTCGTCAAAAGTGTTTAATGTATATTTAAGGTATCAAAAACTATGTTTTGTATGCTTTTTTTTGTTTTGTTTTTAATCTGCCGATTAAATCGTAGTCGTAATTTTTCTCTGAAAATAATCGGCATCGGCATCGGCACTCAAAAATCAATATCGGTCGGGCCCTAATAGGAACTTAGACATACAACTAGTAATCTTAGTGTGTGTGTTCGTTCCAGATTGTGGATCTGTCTCTGTTGGTTAAACAGGAAATGGAGTCGAAGAACGATCCAGTCAGTCATGTGATCTCTTCGAGCTACATCCACTACAACACACATCCAGAGGTACAGCTGACCCTCAGTGGAAACACCTCCCCCTGGTTAGACATCTCTCTCTACAACCTTACACTGTCCATGTCTCAGGTGAAGAGGGACCCGGAATCTCCTGACGCCACGCCCCCCTCCACACCCGGCTCCTCCCACTCTAAGCCCCTCCTTCAAGGCAACGGCAGCCTTGACGGTCGAGCCAGACTCCGCAAGCGCAAGAAGGTAAGCTGCATAGGGCATCTCTACAATACCTTTTAAAACCATCAGGTGACTGGGTGTGAGTGGTGATAAGTTACACATGCATTTTCAGCAAAGGTCTTTACCTAGGTATTCACAGCCCTTTTGTGTCCCACGCTGATGTGATGCAGCCGGGATGCCAGCAGCACATCAGAAGGTGTGTTGGTCCTGATAGGCGTGTTGTGTTTCAGAACTGCCCTGCGGCCATAGAGCAGCCCAGCGGAGCCATCCAGCCCGGTCACATACGAGAAGCCATTAGAAGATACAACTACAGGCCCACGGTACGTACACAAAAGCATATCAGTTCCTGTTCCATCTCTAGCAGATTTACCGGCTGCACTTCATTTAAATTGCTGCTAAACTGGCTCAAAGTATGGAGGACCACAAGTGTCACGGAAATAGTAATAAAGAAATAGACTCAATTATAAAGTAATTCATTATTTGATCTTTTAATGGGCAATAAAAGAGGAATTAAAAAAATAAAAATACAAATTAAATATTAATCCATCAATGAGTAGCTCAAATTAAAAAGGGATTTACAAAAACAACATAAAACAGTCAATAAGTACATCATTTAAAAATACATTAATGAATTCATAAATAAATGATGCAATTAAAAAATCGATTTGAAAATGCAGTTTAAAAAGAGAAATAAATAACTGGATTCACAAATTGAATTAAGAATACAGATTTTAATCAGGCATTTAAATGGGCGATTTCCTTGGCATTTGCATTTCCATTTCCCCGCTGCTTTTCCTTCTTTTCCTATTAGCTATTCGATTAGCTTAGTCATTTAGCTTCTCCTATTAGCCTCTCCATTTAGCTTTTCCGTGACACTTTGGTCCTTGCGCTGATAAGACGCACGGACATAATAAAGGATGGACCACGGACTGGAAAATGGCCGCCCATTCATTCCTATGCAAACTGCTCAGTGGCGCATGGTAACATCGGGTAACATACAGGAGCTATTTGCTTCCGCGGTATGTGGCCAGGACACGTGACCTAGTCCGTGACGTACCGGATGCAGAGATCTTCTTCTTCTAGTTTAGTGGCGGATAATAGTTTTTCCCCATATACCGCGATCTACTGGACTACTACACAGGAGTTTGTGACAAGGACGTTGACAAGGACAAGGACGTTGGCAAATCATACTTTAAATCATACAAATAAATTCAAAGAAAAAACCAAACTAACGAAACAAAATAAACAAAATAAAACAAACTAACAAAAGAAATGAATAAATAAAAATAAAAAATATATATACTTAAGGTTAAATTCTTCTAATTAGGTTAGTATCTTTTAGCTAATTTATCAGCAATTTCATTGCCATATATTCCATGGTGGGCTGGAATCCAACAGAACTGAATAACTAAACCAAGGCTTATAATATTTAAAAGAAGATGCTTTACCTCTATCACCAAATCTTCACGTATTGAATTATTTGTTATAAAACTTAGTATCTACAACCCATCTAAGAGCGGTTATTATTGTGGCCATCTCGATTGAGTATACTGATAAAGTCACCCACTCTATATCCATATCCTTTTTCAAATTCTGGAATATATATGCCAATACCACATTGTCCTTTGGGATCTTTAGAACCATCTGTAAATATTTTCAGATATCCATAGAATGAAGTATTTAAATAACTTGAGCAGGCATTAGCAAAACTTTGCTTGGTGAGATGCTCGCTTTTTCGAAATGGAATAAGATGCAGCTGGGTAGGCGCTGAGAGGTGATGCATGAGGCATGATGGTGGCACGGCAGACAAGTAGAGGAGCATGATGGACTGGGATCTGATGAGGAAACAAAAAAAGATGATCTAACTTAAGATAAAATATACTCTGAAGTTTCAATTTTCTGCAAACAGAAGAGAAGGGGTTTAATTAAGGCTTTGTATCATTAATAAGATAGACTGTGAATAACAAACGAAAAAATATAAAAGGCCTGGCTTAGTTTAAAGCCCACTCACCACGTCAAGGTGCAGGCCAAGAGTGGGAACATAGAACAAAGACTCACATCACAAACTCAGACAGTCACAACATGTAAAAAACATAAATACATGAAACATGCATATAAATACGAGACCAAAGACTCACATCACAAACTCAGACAGTCACAACATGTAAAAAACATATGAATACATGAAACATGTATATACAAGACCATAGACTCACATCACAAACTCAGACAGTCAAAACATGTATATGAATACGAGACACAATAGAACAAAGACTCACATCACAAACTCAGACAGTCACAACATGTAAAAAACATAAATACATGAAACATGCATATAAATACGAGACCAAAGACTCACATCACAAACTCACAGTCACAACATGTAAAAAATATATGAATACATGAAACATGTATATACAAGACCATAGACTCACATCACAAACTCAGACAGTCAAAACATGTATATGAATACGAGACACAATAGAACAAAGACTCACATCACAAACTCAGACAGTAACAACATGTAAAAAACATAAATACATGAAACATGCATATAAATACGAGACCAAAGACTCACATCACAAACTCAGACAGTCACAACATGTAAAAAACATATGAATACATGAAACATGTATATACAAGAGTAAAAGGACAAATCTCAGACTTTGGAAGTTAATGGAGTTAATGGAAGTAAATTCGGAATTTAATTTAATTCGGAAGTTAATGGAGCCGTGCACTTCAAAATAGGTCCATAGCAAGGAGCCGTTTGTTTCAGTACGGCTCCTTTCAGCTGCCCACCCAACATCAACTGCTAATAAAACGCTTGAGGCGCTTTGAAAAGAAAAAACTTAAATTTTTTTAGAACAGATAGAAAGGTAGAAAGGTAGAAAGATAATTATGAGCCTTTGATTGATATCCAGACATTTTTTGCGGAGACACAATCCTGTTCCCCACTTGTATTGGAGTGGACGGCGATATCTACTTCTGGGCCACATGAAATGACGGACCCCCGTCCACTCCCAGCTAAAACAGCTGCAATACCAGGCTTGGCCTCTGAGCACGGGTGGATTGCGGAAGTATATGCCTATCCTGGGGGCCTGGTAAGACGAGGTAAAGCAATGCAAATTAGCCATGTAACAAGCTCTCTGATTGGCTATCACCTGGCATGTCATATGCAGACGTATGGCATGGATGTGGGAAGGAGAAGGTGGGTTTTTTTAAGCACTAGATGGAACTAAATGGAAGAAACACGGATTAACACAATAAATGCCATAATTAATTCGGCTGACTATGTCAACAGTAATGTTCCAGTTGACTATGACTATGCTCTAATGAGGTTGCTTCAGCTAAGGGAAAACTTGAAAGCATCCAGCTGCCATTTAGAGGACGCTGTTCGGGCCAAGTTTGATGAGGTGGAGCATTTAATTCGCCAAATTGGTAACATCTCAGAGATTCAGCCCTGTCTTGACATACAAAGAAACCAGTTACAGCTGCAGATCTCCTTCGGAATCCCGCGCAGGGAGATAGCAAGACGTTTTGGTGTGTCTTTGAAAACTCTCCATCGCAGGATTGCACTGCGGTTAAGCCAGCCGACCCATCGAGATCTGCAGTCAAGCCAGCCGACCCAGTTTTTTGCTGTACCTGTTTATACTAGCCATTACGGTAATAGCGTCTCAGAACTAGATTAAAATAAAAGCATTCGTCGGGTACATACATGGACAGGGTACATACAAAAAGACAGTCAATAAAAGCAAATACTATCAAAGGAAGTGTACGGCCGTTGTGATATTTACTTTCAAAATAAAAGCCCACCAAACGTTCCAATATGAGACATATTATATATGATTTTGGATTCGATTTAAAAGAAAATGCCCTGTTATTCCAGACTCGTTCCATGTCAGGGTCATAGTTCACAACCCCATAGTGATACCCAAGAAGTTTCAGGATATTCTGATGTGTAGTTTCAAATTAAAAGCCCACTAGATATTGAAATATGAGACTTATTACATATTTTTTTGGTTTCAATTTAAAAGGAAACTCCCTGCTATTCCAGACTCATTCCACCTCAGGGTCATAGTTCACAACCCCATAGTGATACCCAAGAAGTTTCAGGATATTCTGTCTGGCTTGAACGCAGTGCAATGGCTTGACCGCAGTGCAATCCTGCGATGGAGAGTTTTCAAAGACACACCAAAACGTCTTGCTATCTCCCTGCGCGGGATTCCGAAGGAGATCTGCAGCTGTAACTGGTCTCTTTTGCCGCTTTTCCACCGCACATGTAGCTCGACTCGACTCGACACGGTAGCAGCACGGGTCGTTTTCCACCGCAAATAGTACCTCCTGGACGTGGGCGGGGTCGGCAGCGCGAAAGGGCCGTGACGTATTTTTGTACGTGACGCAAACAACACCTACACAACCCACACATGAGCCGTGTTCGAAATCATTCCCTATACACTCGTTCCCTATTCCCTATATAGTGTACATGATATAGTGCACTATATAGGGAATAGGGAACGAGAAATCGGACACTACGCTGAACATTTCTAAACGTCATTTGCGTCAGTAAATGCGCCTGGTATTTGTGTGACGTGATGCGCCGACATCATCTAAACAAACCGGGCTGGAGGTTGTATTGATGTTGAATGTTACATTTCCTTGTTCAAGTTTTTTTTAATTAATTTTGAATGTTAAATATTCTATGTTAAATCCCAAATAAATTGTTGACATTTCTTAACACAAGCCGGAGACTCCATCATTAAATGTATTCGTTTTCGCGGTTATTCAGCTTCTTCTTCTCCCCTGGAAAAATACAACCGCATTGCATTGTGGTATACGGGAGTAACATGTAGGGAACATCGTATGTACCCTATTTTAAGTCCACTATATAGTGCCCTATATAGTGAACCACTGAGAATTCGAACACCCTACAAAATGGCGTGCACCCTATTTAGTGCACTACATCCATGATAGGGAACTATTTCGAACACAGCTCGGACAGAACCCACATAACAACAATGGAGGACATCGATAACATTACTATTATTAGCTGGCATGTTGAAGAAGTTGAAGAAGTGGAATATGTTGGCTGCGGCGCTGCTATGGCTGTTAGCAGCATGGTTGCCATGTCGCTCTCGTGACTTCGACACACTCTCTGACCAATCAGTGGCCGGCCGTCTGCCGACGTCACCTTTTAGCATCGGCTCAGCCGCTTGGAACCAAGAGCGAGGCGGTACTAGAAAAAGCAGCCACTTCAGGTACCAGGTACCAAGTTTTCGCGGTGGAAACGCAAAAAATGCGAGTCGAGTCGTGTCGAGCTGGTACCATGCAGTGGAAAAGCGGCATTTGTATGTCAAGACAGGGCTCAATCTCTGAAATGTTACCAATTTGGCGAATTAAATGCTCCACCTCATCAAACTTGGCCCGAACAGCGTCCTCTAAATGGCAGCTGGATGCTTCCAAGTTTTCCCTTAGCTGAAGCAACCTCGTTAGAGCATAGTCAACTGGAACATTACTGTCGACAGTCAGCCAAATTAATTATGGCATTTATTGTATTATTCCGTGTTTCTTCCATTTAGTTCCATCTAGTGCTTAAAAAAACCCACCTTCTCCTTCCCACATCCATGTCATACGTCTGCATATGACATGCCAGGTGATAGCCAATCAGAGAGCTTGTTACATGGGTAATTTGCATTGCTTTACCTCGTCTTACCAGCGCAAGGACCAAAGTGTCACGGAAAAGCTAAATGGAGAAGCTAAATGACTAAGCTAATCGAATAGCGAAAAGGAAAAGCAGCGGGGAAATGGAAATGCAAATGCCAAGGAAATCGCCCATTTAAATGCCTGATTAAAATCTGTGTTCTTAATTCAATTTGTGAATCCAGTTATTTATTTCTCTTTTTAAACTGCATTTTCAAATCGATTTTTTAATTGCATCATTTATTTATGAATTCATTAATGTATTTGACTGTTTTATGTTTTTTGTAAATCCCTTTTTAATTTGAGCTACTTATTGATGGATTCATATTTAATTTGTAAATATTTTTTTTTAATTCCTTTAATTGCCCATTAAAAGATCAAATAATGAATTACTTTATTATTGAGTCTATTTCTTTTACTATTTCCGTGACAATTGTGGTCCTCCATATCGAAGTTGCTGGAGGTAGGATTTGAGAGTTGTAAAAACAGCGTGTAAGAACAAAATAAAATGTAAGACATTTTTACAAACATTGTGGTAATGTTCACACCCACTAACACGCACACATGAATGATAACGCATTTCCAACCCAAATGTTTTGTGCTGAAGGCTCCATTAGGCACAAAACACTGCCAGGGGATTGAATGGGGCGGAGCAGTCTTAGCGTGACAAGGCACTTCCAGCAGCAAAACCTTTTTACTTTTCATCTAGGTTGTGTATTTAATAAATTTTCATGTTGGTCATCTGTTGGATAAACAAAACCGACCCACTGTGTACTAAATCTAAATGTATTTTAATTTCCCAGAATGCCTATCGCCGCAGTGGGATGATGTTCCTCGCCTGCTGAGGATTCCTACTATTTAAACAGCTTCTGCTTACATTCTTTGTACATTAAAATAACATTTTAATTATTATTGGTCCAGCCATTGATTAAAATGCTACTTCATATTAAAGGCCCACTATGCAACTTTTTTAGCTAAAATTACATTAAGTATGCAGGTTGAGAGTTATGCTGATGGTTCTGCATCCATTTCTTGGTCGATTGGTGGGTGTGTCATTTACCCATGTCGCCTCTCCAGTGAAAAAGCGCATATGCAACTTGCTCTGTTCGGACCGACACAATCCGGATGTGACGCAGCGGAAGTATCCTCGAAAATGTAGTCAGATTGTAGTTTCGCAAATGCTTTACGGCACAGACACACACCCAAACATGGCACCGGCTAGATATAAACAGCCAGTTGCGAGGCAATTGTTGCATTCATCATGGATCAATCGACTGATAAGGGACCCAAGAGGCGACCGTCGACGGAACAAAAGAAGAATGGACCAGAAAAGAGATCAGACACGAGTGAAAGGGGAACTATGCAACTTTTTTGGCTTGATTTACCTTAATATAACAGGCTAAGAGTCATTGCGATGGTTCTATTATACATTTTTGTTCGTTGTTTCGACTCACCCTTGCGCATCTTGGCGGAGAAAAGGAATATGTTTCTGCCGGCGACCCGCCGCCCACTCTCGCAGGAGTCTCGGGTCTCGCGAAGTAACGAATTGCTTTACGGCACAGACCCCCAAACACGGAACCGGCTCGATATAAACACAAGTCACTAAGGGATTGTTATATTCATCATAGATCAGCCGAGAGACAGAGAAGCCCAATGTCGGAGGAACAGAAGAAGAGAAAAAGGGAGACTGACCGGCAGAGAGACACGAGTAAACGTTGGGCAAGCTTTTCAGGAATAGCGTGAACTGAAAGAAAAAGAAGACTGCAAATCAGACGCCGACTCGGCCGTGTTGCTTTTGAAATTGAAAGTACCCTTGGGTGGCCTTTGTCTTCGTGGTATTCTTGATGTTGATAGTCTCTGTACAAATGTGTTTGCTCAACCATTTTGTTGTGAGCCCTGTAAAAATTGTTTTCTCAACCGTTTTGTTGTGAGCCCTGTATGTTTCTAGCTTGCTTGGTTGCAACCATATAAACACCTTTGTTTCCATGGGTGTTTTGCTGTTCGTCTGTCTCGTCCCCCAGATACAGACTGAATCCCCGAATCCAGGTTCTTGTTTATTTAGATTATTATGTTGGCCAAACCTCTTACACTGATTGTTCTGTTCAACCTAAGATAAAACAATAATAATCTAGGATATAAATTCTCCCCGTCAACTATAAAAAAGGATGGATTTATGTTTATTGCAATACAAATACACCCTTTTATGTATAACCTTGCCTACACTTTATGAACATCTACTTCGGACATGGCTCCACGCATTCGCCGGCTTCTTTGAAAACAAATGCACATGGCTCGCGTAGAAGTGCATGGGGAAGGGTCGTCAACGAGTTGTTACGAGTGTTGTAAAATATCTACTACAAAGCTGTAGGGGGCGCTGTGTAGAGAAATGTGCGTTCCAAAACCAAGAAAACAGCGAAGAAATTCCCGAAGTTGCATAGTGGCCCTTTAACTGACATTATCGGCAAGATTTTGTTCAAATTGTATGATCTTAATTGTAAAACTAAACATTCATACACAGTACAAGACAATTTGTCAAAAAGTAACTTTATTATCACTAGTACAGAATCCAATACCTCGACTGAGCATGCTCACAAAGCCTTGGATATCACTCGACAAATTACATTAGCGGCCACACACAGGTTCTAATCAGTCAGAAGATGCATGTTACAGGAGCAAGAAATGTTGTCCCCATTGTTACCGTGAAGTTAGATGAGCAGTAAGTGTCTGTATAAAGGCCACTGTCACATCGTTAGATGAGGCCCAGTTATATAGACAAAATACCTGGACTCAAACACCAAGCCCAAGCAGGGTTTCCAGATTTCCCAACCAATCTGGCAACACTGCACCCAAATGACTTGAACTGTGCTGGAATGTGTGTAAAGGTAAAGCATGTTCTAGATCTGATACTAGATAGAATCAGCCCAAAGGTCACGTGTCGAGCCAGACACCAAAATGTGGGAGCGGGCCGAGTCAGTACTTCTGGGGGTTAGAGAGCACCGTCTCTCTGTCCATGAGAAGGTCTCCATATCTGTGCTGCAGCTCGCGCTCTCTCTCCATCTGCCTCTCAACGTCCTCCCGCAAGCCCTGAAACACGCATTCAGAGTGATGTATCATTCACGTTTAATAATGTTTTTCAAACTTAAACTGGAGTGTCAATGGCTGTTCATCCTCACCTCCTGTCGCCGGGGTATAGCCAGATCTTCCTGTTTCTTCAGCTGTGTGAAGGTCTGCAGCTCGGTCGCTGCCTGCTCCACCTAGTGGACATGCACAGAATAGCTTCAGCACCCAGTTTAATGTACTGTGCCTGGGATGGGTGGTATATCGATATTTGAGACATCGATATTTTTTCGAACAAGACACTATCGTCAACATCGATAGTTCATTTGCGTTGATAACAGCGCATTTGCGCCCAAAAAAAACGTTCCGAGCCGGACCTGCCATTTCCTCACTCTGCTTCAGAGTCCTGCAGGGGTTTCTGCACCCGACGGGTGACCCACACAATTTGGATGAAACGGGTGAAAAATGTACTTTGTCGGGTGCGGGTCGGACGCCTGAACAGTGCGGGTCAAAGGTGTGTTATCGTGGTGCGGAGATCCCGGTCATTCATTTCCCAATATTGCTCAGATTGCTAGATTTAACCTCGCCATCCCTGCTCAGTGCAGGGCTTTAGATTGCACTGAGTAGGGATGGCGCAGCATGCCTTTTTTTGCACAGCAATCTAAAGCACCACGCCACTGGTCGGAATGTAATTTACGCTACTGTCTAAACTAGGCCTGTAACTAACGCTTATTTTAATAATCGATTTAATCGGTCAATAATTTTTTCGATGAATCGGATAACGAGCAACATTTATAATTGCAGCATCTTTATTCAAAAACTGAAGTGTAAAAACACCAGGTTATTGCTCCAACGTCCTGGATCTATTTAAACTAATATTCGATGATAAAAAAATAAAAGATAAATGGGATAACACAAAAAATACATACAATGTATGATATACACAGTATATAAGGGATGTATACGATTTTTAACCGGTTAATACTAACGGTTAAAAGTAAATTAAATCATCTTAATTTCTCTCAGATGACAGATCGTTAACCCTTATTGATACCACTATTGATACTTTTCTATTATTTTGTTGAAATAGAACTTGTATTATTGCTTTAATGCTGATAAGATGATCATAGCTCAAGAAAGGACTTTAAAGGGGTCATAATTCCATCTTTACTATCCATTATATATTGCCGGGAAAAAAAGTTTCCGCCAAAATCTCAATTTCTTTTTTTTGTGTTACATTTGAACACATCTATCATATTACTGAGCTGACCTGAACACATCACATTTGACACTGTTTGCGACTTTCTTTTAAGCTAACTAGCACTATATCCTGCCGATTTTAAGATGGATTTAAAAACTGGATTACTATTTTTAACTGACGGGACTTTCTACACCGTCCTGTTGTGTGATTACTACCGCTGCTTTGAATGACTGTTGATGCAAGCGGTGCCGACTCCGAGCCCGTCTGCACACCGTCTGAAGCAGCAACAGCTGACAGTTTTTGGTTGGACTAAAGCTCACTGCGCGTGCATGAACCATGAACCAACCTGTCGGCGGCTGGCTGTAAACTGCCACATTAATCGCGCAATTCAACGAATCAATGACAAAATTCGTTGCCAACGCTTTTAGGAATCTATTTTATCGATTCGTTGTTGCAGCCCTAGTCTGAACACTGGTCGGATGCGGTTTTAAGTATTGCGGGTACGGGCGGGTGCGGGTTTGCAAAATAAGTCCCGTGCAGTACTCTGCTCATCTCTCGCCATCCAGCTCTATCTCTGGCTTACACACTCTGCCCCGGCCCCACTCACTTCACTTTTTTTAAATCCCCTTCAGCGTGAAACATGAGTCTGTCAAACTCCTTTGCCACATCTTGCTCCAAATGTTTTTGACTGACTAATTATAAAATGTTTAGCTACCCTGGCCTAGACCCAAATTTAGGATTGAGTTTGCAATATAGGACTGAGGGTACCTGCTACTGGTCTATAGGTAGAGGATAGGGGTACCTGCTCCCAGAGCTCGTTGTGCTGCTTCAGAAGTCCCAGTGCTCTGGACTGGAAGCCTCCCAGCAGCACTTTGAGTTTCTTCTCCAGCTTGGCTGCTCTGCGGGCCTCCGCCGTCATGTGACCCCGGTTGACCTATCAGAGCAGAGGATCAACACCACGGCTCTATGTTATGAGTGGGCTGGTGACAGAGGATAAACACTAACATAAACTAACTCTAGTGTGTTGGTAAGTAGCTATAATTCAGTTTGATGGCTTCTTAAAGCAACACTTCAATCCAATATGTTTGACTGAATATGTTGCCCTTTCTCTTGATGATAAAAGGACCATCTTCATGCAACGCAAAATGTGAGAATATAAAACCGAAGTGTGTGTCTCTACCTCTAGTTTCTTCTCAAGGCTCTCAATGCGGTCCTTCTTGGAGGCCAGGTTAGCTCTGGTGTACCTGTTCTGGCCCGGGAGGTACAGCACCTACACAAGCAGAGGATATGAACGCATGATGTTGGATTAGTGTCAGCGTACTGGAAACAAAGTATGAGATGGGGCCGCCAGAAGAAAATTGAAATCGTCATTCTGAGGGTTGAAGGAGAAGTCTAGTTGAATCAATACATAGTCAACAGAAAGGTGAAGACGTTAAAGGTGGCATGAAAATCTCCCTTTATGAGGTTTTCTAAACATAAATATGAGTCCCCCTAACCAGCCTATGGTCCCCCAGTGGCTAAAACTTGCGTTCTGTGTAAAACGAGCATTAGGTGTTTTGCTCGCCTTTGAAACAACGGAGGCTCAAGCGCGCTGATTTGGAATGTGGTCCCATTTGTCATCATAAAGGATCTAAGCTCCTCCCCTTTCTCTGCCTTGCCCGCCGAGAGAATCTGGGCCGCTAATAAGTCACGTCCGTGCGAGCGCCACTTGTGTGTGATTACACACACTGTAACGCAAGTGTTTGCTGTTGGCGTTATGGCGCATAACACGTCGGTTCTTTGACGTCTCTTGTATTTCCACAACGAGACTGTAGTTGGGGTTATCTCAGCCATGGTTGAGAAGGAATTGGGGGAAAGGAACTTTGGCTTTGACTCCCTGACGTACATGAACTGCGATATGCTATCTGCCGGCAGTTGCAACGAGGCACTGTCACAACAAAATTGTCCCGGGGGCGAAAATTGTACCGCTTACGTAATCTGCGTTCGACAATTCCAAACCTGCCTGGCAACAGACCATCGCGTCGAACGATGACTTAGGAAGGTTCATGAACATTCACGCTCATTCATTGAGCGTCACAAGACAAAATTAAACAGTTAACAATTAAACATATTAAACACTTATTGCACAAATTACATTTATTAGCGTTTCTAACATTATATTTATATTGTATTTTATTGTTTAATCGCATTTAGCTAGTAAACTGAGTGTTAACACAAGCTAGCTAGACTATGATAAACTTTAAACACTCAGTTTACTAGCTAAATTCAATACAAATATAAAGTATAAACAAGTGTTTTCTGTATTATGAAACCTGCCTGGCAACGGACAATCGCGTCAAATGATGACGTAATGTTTCGAACGCAAATTACGTAGGCGGTACAATTTTCGCCCCAGGTACAATATGTGCACGCGGTTCAGTCTACTTCAGATTGATGTGGAAGAACCGGAGACTTCGGAGAACCCGAAAAAGTTGTTTGTGATTCATAATAACGTCTGGAGGAGCACACTGCTTTTGGCCTAATAATAAATAATAAAATGAATTCTGAAAAGTAAATAAGGTGTCACGTGGACTATTAGCACTATATATTATCCCCCTTAAACTGGGAAATGTGACAATATCACAATAACATTAGTAGACCAGGACTGGACTGTCCTAGCTCAAGTTAACTTAAAATATAGGCTGCCTGATGATAGATGTGTCGGTCTTCGTAAAACAAAAACCTCCCTAGTACTCCTCATCGCATAGATACACCTATCTATTTTTGTTCAAGAATATCAGCGTATCAACATGGTCAGGAGTAAGTCGTGTGCGCAGCCTGTTAATGTTAGGCCAGCTGCTGAGAATAAACGCTAAAATGTGATGTAGCTTTCGGTAGTCAAGGAAGTCCAGTCTGTTGTGAGGGCCACATTTGCGGTTGCAAGTTGTGTTTTACACTCGGCCTTCTTCCTCGCGGGTGGTTATGGTTGTTCTAGAGGGGATATTATACCCTGGCTCGATGTACTTTTTTACCTCTCGAAGTCCCATTCTGTCAACAACATTTATCGGCAGCATGACCATGTAGTAACCATGTTACATATCCGCTGGGTAATTCCCTCTGCTTTCGTGGAGTCACATACTAGGGATGGGCGTGAGGAATCGATTACTCGAGTACTCCTCGTTACAAATGAACTCGGTTGGTGGACAGGCAAACTCGAGTTTGCATATACACACACAAACAAAGTTTTCTGAAGCAAATGTATAAATTTTCTGTCGGCGCCACTAACGCATGACGTGGGCACAAAGAAAATTAAATGCATCCATTTCCATGGCGCGTTCCGTGCCGTGTGCAGGCACGCCAGAATTCAAAAAGTTAAGAGATGGCGGTTAAAGCAAACCGCAGCGAAGAATTGAAATACTTTAAAGAAATAGGAGATCATAAGGTGAAATGTAATATATGCCAAGCGAAATCGAGCTACCAGAAAGTACTATGCGGCAACATATGCTCCTGAAACACAACGGTGAGTTCGGGAAAGCAGACCCGCAGCAACGGTGAAAGTGAAAGTGTGTCGGCTATTTTCACCGCCGCAAGACGCAGCTGTAATCCCGGGCGTGTAGAGAAGATCACAACGCTTAGTATTTCCATAGTCCATTTGCTGCCGTTTTATTTGCAGCTTTAAGCATTTATTTGCAATGGTTAGGCTACTTGTTTCGTTTTTTTTAAACTGTTACAGGCCTTGTTTCGACGTGATTTAAATTGTGAGACGCATATTTATTTTTGTAAGGAAAATGTGTTTTGAACGTTTGCAAAAATAAATAATGAATACTCTGATAACTGACTGTTTTGATGGAGAATAAGCATTACATGTTTGGTTGGTAATATTGCCGTTCATCATCAGGCCTATTCCTGCTGCAGATGCGTTGCATTCTAAAAATAGATTTGATTTAACGAGTACTCGATTGATCCTCGAGGAATTCCTTCGATCACTCGAGTTTGGAATTTACTACTCGTGCCCATCCCTATCACATACCCTTCGTCCCAACACTGTGGTGATTGTAGGCTGAGAACCACTCGCTGCTCGAAGCACGGTTGAATGTGACGTATTTAGGTGGTAATTCAACGAAGTTGTGGAGTTGTTGTACTTCCACATATTGTGCATTTGGCGTCTTTGTCGTCATTAACCAACTTAAAGTGGTTCCATACTGCACTCCGTTTTGCCCTCTTCATCCTCCGTGTCCCGCTTCTCGTTTGTCTTGTTGTCGTCAGAGCACTGCTTCTCTTGAGTTCCCGCGTGTGCGTCAAGTACGTCTGGCGTCAAGCACGCCCTCACGTGGACTGACGGGGAATTAAGGGTTCAGAACGCAATTAATTTATTTTAATCTAGTAATTTCTTATCGACAATTAATCGATTAATTGTTTGCATCCCTATATGATATAGATATCTATGTATCATGATATTATTTAGACATAGAGCTTCAGCTCCAAGTGTTGTACACTTCCTTGTTAGTTGGATAACCGTTATGCTGTTGATGTTATGGCGCATAACAGGGGAGAGGGGGGTTATCTCAGCCATGGTTGAGAAATGAATTGGGGGAAAGGAACTTCGGCTTTGACTCCCTGAAGTACATGAACCACGACATGGAGGAGAAAGGGATTGTTGGCCGCGAATGTCTCCCGCTTGAGCCCCGCTTCCAAGGGACCACTGCCTCGGCGCTGCAGGAGGCGGTGGTGCCTAAGCGCTCCCTCGGCAGCGAGGCTCCGGCGGGAGACAACCGCGGTCAACCATTACGGGCAACAATCCCTTTCACCTCCATGGTTCAGTCTACTTCAGATTGACGTGGAAGAACCAGAGACGTCGGAGAACCCGACGCGGCCGTTTGAGATTCCTAATATCGTCTGGAGGCTCACACAGCTTTTGGCCGTGACAATATATATTACATGATATAGATTAGGCCTGGGCGATATGGACCAAAAGTCATATCTCGATATCTTCAAGCAGAATATCGATATAAGATAAATATCGATATTTGTTGAGGGGGGGGGGGGGGGGGGGGGGGGGGGCAGCGCGCTCCGCGCAGATTTGTCATTACTATTTCTACCGTTCGGAATTGAATACAGTTTGATGGTTGAATAAACCGTGGACTAGACACTGCCTCCGCCTCGTATTTGAGAACATTATAATATATAACATCACTGCCAAAAGCTTTGTGCGCCTCCGAAATATTCTGAATCGTAACGACAGTGTGGGGGGGGCGTTGCTACGTTACTTAATATTTTATGTTTGGGTCTCGCGGAGTAAAGCCCAGTTCAGACCAAAAATTCACCTTGCAACGGCTTGCAACTCGCAACTCCTTGCGACGAGACGGGCTGCGACGTTCTAAAACTGGGCCGTTCACACTGGCTGCAACGCACTGCAACGGGCTGCGACGCTAGGTGGTTTCCCTAGCAACTGTGAACGCTCTGGCACAGAGAGCCGCAACAGCATCATTTGCGTAGGTTAGGTTCGATTAGTTAGGTTTGCGATTAGTTAGGTTTGCAATTAGTTTTTTTATTTTGCATGAGAGTAGGCTAGAGTTACTGTGTTTTGTCATTCTCCGGATATCGGATATTTCAATCGGATATTTTTATGCTGGGGTGGACAGTACGGTACCGGGATGGAGTAAGGCCGTGACGTACAAGTTGTTCTGTGCTGTGATTGGCTGAAGATAAATAGTTAAATCGCCGCGTTCTAAAACTGGACCTTGCGATTTGACATGTTCAATCTCTGGCGACTCCTTGCAACGACCCGTTCACACCGCCCCTGCGACGTTCCAAAACCGTCTCGTTGCAAGCCGTTGCAAGGGGATTCTTTGGTCTGAACTGGGCTTAAGAAACCTTGAAGTTACTGTGGAGTTACCGTTATTACTATACCTACCTACCGTTTCGATTTACAATTACTATTCCATTGTAAATCGTTCAGAACGGAATAACAGTGTCATTTACTTGCATTGGAGCAAATTCCGTGGCCACATCACAGACAATTTCAGTGATTCCGTCAGCCCGCCACGGACTTTGAGTTAAGCGCCCGTGGTCGACTCGCTCGTTGAAACGGGGATCCGTGTTTGAGCCACGGAATAACAGTGTCATTTACTTGCATTGGAGCAAATTCCGTGGCCACATGACGGACAATTTAAGTGATTCCGTGAGATCACCAGACTTTGAGTTAAGCCCCTGCCGTGGTTCTGTGGCTCACACACAGATTGAAACGGGAATCTGTGTGTGCCACGGAATATCAGTGTAATTTACTTGCATTGGAGCAACTTCCGTGGACGCATCAAGGACAATTTAAGTGTTTCAGTGAGACCACCACGGGTTTTGAGTTAAGCGCCCGTGGTCGACTTGCTGGTTGAAACGGGGATCCGTGTGTGAGCCACGGAACATCAGTGTCATTAACTTGCAATGGAGCGAATTCCGTGGCCACATCAAGGAAATCGGCGTGTTTCTGTGATTATCCCACGGATTTCGAGTTAAGCGTCCGTGGTAATTTCACGGATTCCTGTGAGACCAGGTTGACATTATAATATATAATATCACGGCCAAAAGCTGTGTGCACCTCCGGAATATTATGCACAGAATTGCAACCCTTTGATTGCTACAGTTTTTAAGCACTCTACAAATTACGTCTTTTTGTAATTCGTCAGACACCTTATATCCAAACCATTTCCAAACTATGGAGCCGTTGGTCTTTCGCTTGCAAACAAGCTCCTCGGAGCCGTTTGTGCAGGCGGACTCCATAGCTGTGTTCGAAATCGTTCCTCATCACGGATATAGTGCACTATATAGGGTGCGCCATTTTGTAGTGGTGTTCGATTTCTCAGTGGTATATTTCATGCACAATATAGTGCACTTAAAATACCCAATGAATAGTGAACGATTTCGAACACGGCTCATGTTTCGCGATTTGAAAAAGTGACGTGTCAAAGGAAGGGGAGGGGGGGAGGGGCAGAGACTGTGTGTGTGAGCCGGAGGCAGAGCGGGAGAGACATAAGCAGAGTTAAAAAATAGCAGGCGGCAGGCGCGGTTCGAAACTAGTGTTATTTGGAACAAATGTGCTGTAATTTCAATGCAAATTAAATTATATCGATATTGACGATATGGTCTCGTTTCATATCGCGTTTGAAAAAAACCTGATATATTTTAAATATCGATATATCGCCCAGCCCTAATATAGATAATGATATTATTTAGCTGCTCAGGGCCACACCCTCAACGCCACCCTCCTCCTTGACCCACCTCTCTCCTCCTCATTTCCATTAAAGCTACAGACACCGAAAAATCACATTTGGGGAAAGCTCAATGTGCGACTGGCTCGTAGTGGCTGTAATTCTGCACCACGGCTGAACTTCGGGAACGTCTTCAAATACTGTGTTTGGGGCCTACTAATATCTATATCAAAGAATCCATAAAGTAGCATGCCATTGGACCTTTAATGTAGCCATGTTTACCTGGCCGTAGCACTCCTCCCACACCTGGCTGTACGCCTCCATGCTGAGGTCTCCGTGGCTCATCCCTGACTTCACCACGTCCATCTCTGCTACCAGGAGACCTGAGGCCTACACATACAGACAGACAGAGTAAATAGCGAACATTTGCGAAGCGATATTTGAATACTATTCTGATTAAAAGTTATGAGGAGCAATGAATGCAGGGCCTGCATGAACATATGTGAACAGTATCTCAGGAACAGTACACTCGATTAATCTATCCCTAATTAAGTTCAATGACACACTGAAAGGCCGGATTTAAGACACCGGTAAAAACAATCCTAATGATGGAGTGTAGGGTTACCTGCTCCATCTCCTCTGTGCTGATTGGCTGGTAGCTGTTCGACTCAAGGTATGCGATGTGAGAGGCGTTGTTGGATGCGGAGGCGGTCCCTCTGGACTTGAAGCGCTGCAGTTGGCTGGCTGAGGCAGTCGAAGGATGGTGCAGGCAGTCAAAGTGCAGCATGGTGATCATCTCTTGTTTGATCAACTCCTCAGCCAATTGGAGGTCAGAAAGGGGCTCAACGGAGGCGGGCCTAAGTACTGACTCATTGACCTGAGAGAAGAAGAAACATCACAAATAGTCACTTCATGCATCAGTCAGATGTTGAACATTATACTATAGTATCAGAGAGTAGAGCTGGGACGACTAGTCGACTTCAAAAATTCCTCGAATAATTTGCGTTGACGCGTCGCCTCCACTCTCACTCCAGTCCAGGCGGTATAGATGCACCAGAACGCTAGTCACCAATCGTTTCAATTCATAACAATGGCGGCGGCAAGCAGTGAGCACAGAGGCTCACAGAGGCTGGGAGCACAGAGGCTCAAACAGCAAAAAAAAACACGTTAAAAACAAAAACACCCTGGAAGCTCTGGTTCAGGATGGCAGCAAAACACTGTAAGTTCTGTTGATTTTTCCCCTTCCCCGCACTGGAATGTTCGTTTATTAAGCAGTTGCATTAGTAAACCAAAGATAAAAGTTAGTTTGTTTATTAATATTTGAATATATTCGAATATTTATTAATATTCGGACCATTAAATGCCTTCAGCAAGACCTATATATGGTATAAAACTTGTCCAAAAGCCGAGCTCCGAGGGTTTGTTTACCAGCGTTGCTATGGGGATCGGTCTTGCGTGTTCCAACGGTTTATTAGGTATCTAATAAGCCGTCTAATCACTTCATTCACTGCCTCTTCCGTGGTCATTACAATATTATGAATAGACTTTGTTGGGTTCGGATTTTATACTCTGGTGAAAAGAGAACTTTTGTCATGTTATGTAGTTCTAGTCTAGCTGTTGACTGTCGAAATTCCACAATCTAGCAACCAGTTTTAAGTACCGGTACTAAGAAAACTTTTGTCATGTTATGTAGTTCTAGTCTAGCTGTTGACTGTCGAAATTCCACGATCTATCAACCAGTTCTAATTAGTAAACACACACTACAAGTTGACAATTTAAATTACATAAATCCTTTTTGAAGTTGAGGCTCTGAGGTGGCAGTATTAGTAAACTGTTATCAAATAGCATAACAACAACAATCATGCAGACTTATGCTATATTAAAAAATAAAATAATAATAATAATCGTTAGATTAATCGTAAAATTAGTCGTTAGATTAGTCGACTAATCGAAAAAATAATCGCTAGATTAATCGTTTAATCGTTTTAGAACGACAAATTAATATAATCACGTGTTAAAGGAGCCTTCAATGTTGTACTCTGAATGACAAAAACAACAAGATACGACACATACTAACTCAAGGTACGCTTGTGGAACTTGATGCTGACGTGAGGTATGCTTCATCTGGTTCATATGGTCGTGTCACCACACGCACGCCATCGGGAACCAGAGAGCTTGGGAACCATTATGAGTTGCAGGAGTCGTTTGGGCAGTGTGGGTGGGGAGCGGACTTTGATCGATCTATCCAACGTTGGGCGTGTTGGTCACTCACCTCTGTGGGTCTTGGCAGATTCCTTCGCACCGGAGTGTGACGCAGCTTCAGCTCCTTCTCTCGCTCAAAGTCCCGCACAGCCTGCAACACACACACACACACACTTTGAAAAGCATGGTTCACACTTTCAAATCAAAATGCGTGCATCTTGCACGTGTTTGACCATGTCCCAGTGCTCCTGAGGAGGTGACTACCTGCTTGCGGTTCTCCATGTCGCTAGCATCCTCAATGAACCCTGCAGGCGTCTCTGTGTCTTCCAGCCCACTCTCTGCATTTTCCGGAAGCACAATCTCAAAGTCGTTCTTGGGAACAGGAAGTGACATCAGGCCTTGCTTCAGCTGCTGTAGGCTTTCCCTCAGCTGTGGGGAGAGAGGCACAGTATGGGAAACAGGGCTCACTTCTATACTGACCAACCAGGGCAACTCTTCCCTGATTGGTTCAGGGTCACATTCAGGCCCAACACTGAGGCTAAGGGGCTTCACTTCTCCACGTTTGAGGAAAATCCATTTCTTCTCTCTACTGCACTCTGTACAAATCTCAACTCCAGCACCTTTAAAACGTGTTATTTGGGTGCCCATGGTTCCTAGCTTTAATAAGACTGAGGGGGGTGAGGGCATGACCAGGAACCAGGTGGTGCTCATGTTCCTAATGAGATTGAGGGCGGTGAGGGCGTGGCCACGTACCAGGTGTTTGGCGTACGCAGGGTCCGCAAGCTGCTCCTCACTGTTGATGTTGAGCTTGTCCCTTAAGGGCGTGCGGCTGGGGGTGGTCCCGGGGGTGAGGGCCCCACGGGGGGTCAGGCCCCCTGCGGCTCCGGCTTGGGGGGTCAGGCTTTCCGCCCCCTGGCTCTGACTTGGAGTTCTACAGAGATGGGGACATGACGCATGATTATAGCTGCTCTCGGTTTACAACTCAAACCTTCTTTAATAATGCAGGTGAGACTAAAAGGCCAGGAACATAACCGGATGCACCAAGTCCTTCCTAAAACATTCAAACCCACCACCTAGTACAGAGAGACTGGCATTTCGTAGGGCGAGACACAAAACATCCCATAATAATCCCTGAGACAGTGTACCTGAAGGGTGTGGTGATGACGGTGTTGGGCGTCTGCACCTGCTGGCGCTGAGGGGTGGAGCCGCTGAAGTCGCTCTGGTGCAGCGGCGTGTTCAGGCCCCCTTTCAGGGGCGTGTCTATGTTTGTCAGAGCCATCAGGTTCTGGGCCTCCTACACACACACACACACACACACACACACACACACACACACACACACACACACACACACACACACACACACACACACACACACACACACACACACACACACACACACACACACACACACACACACACACACACAGGGGTTTAGTGTGGATCCTGATCCTCAGCATGTGTACATGGGGGTTAGACCTCAGCATGTGTACATGGGGGTTACACCTCAGCATGTGTACATGGGGGTTAGACCTCAGCATGTGTGCATTGGGGCAAGACCTCAGCATGTGTACATGGGGGTTAGACCTCAGCATGTGCATATGGGGTTAACGGCGGGAAGGAGGACTGACCTGCATGATCTTGTCCTGGGCGGCCGGCGTGCGGGGAGTGCGGAGGCCCTGGTTGTTTGTCAGGTTGTACTCCGAGAGGAGGGCAGAGGAGGCAGAGTTGCCGCTCTCGCTCTCCTCCGCGGCCTGGCGGGCCGCCTCGCTGGCCACACCCACCTTCACAACCTCCTCAAGCTCCGCGTCGCTGATCTGAGGCATTCAGATAGAGACTGGTCTTTATACTGCCTCTGGCCATGATCACCTTCTACAGTTTCATATACCTATTCCTATCCAACTTGCAGCGATAGCAGTACAGCACATTTAAAGAAAGTTATTTAAACCTTACATTTACAATGAAACACAGACAACACACATTTGATATTAAGTCCCTAAAAGCACATTACGGTTTTAGGGAACAAATAAATAACTTAGCGGGGAGGATTAATCCTCCCAATGGTCAAGCATGCATTGAAGATACTATTCTATGGTTGATCCATAGAGTTCTATATACGAGTTCCATCATGTCTACCTGCGGAGCCGGCAGCACCAGCTTAGAGCGCTTCTTGGTGAACTCTGCCACGCCGCTGGTCTGGATGATGGCAGATGGCAGGTCATTCTCCTTCTTCTTCTTGATCTTTTGCTTGTCCTTCTTCCTGTCCCGCTCCTCGCGCTCACTGCACACAAACCGCTTTAGTCCTCGCATAATGGTTTCATTATCCTCTGTTTAGCCTCAGTTTGTTTAGCTCAATGTTCTGCATGTTGTGTTAAGTGTGGGTGTAAATCAATTTGTAAAGCACATTTAAAAAACAACAGTTGACCAAAGTGCTAAAAATAAGAATAAATATTTAAAAAAGAATCATACATTTGAGACGACGATAATAACAGTTACAATAGTAAATATAGCTGCGAGCAGCAATGTGGGTGTCAAGCATAATGGGACTCGGTAAGCTAATTACGCCGGGCGGACGTAATCGGCTAGGTGGCTACATGACGACCGTCTCGGTAATCGGCAATACTGACAGCCGGTGGGATGAGCATTATGTGGGAAAATGACCCCACCTAGAGGTAAGGGCGCAATACAGTCTGCCTGACAGAACAAATGTCGCAAATACATAGGGGTATTCGGAACAATATCCCTAAAAGAGACACAATGTAAACAAGCATCCGTTCTGGAGGCTGAAGCATCTAATCCAGTGGGAATTGCAGTTTATATAGTAGGTGGGCGGAAAGGTAAATATAGTCATTGTTGCATTATACATGAAGTACCGCTTGTCGCCACACGAGTGCAGTGTCTACCCATTAATGAGCGCCACACGAGTGCAGTGTCTACCAATTAATGAGCAACGTCAAGTTTGATTGGCTGTCACGGCCAAACGGTTTAGAATTTGAGAAAGCTGTTTGATACATTTGTTCATCTTGGTCTGAAGATCATATATGCCAAGTTCCATGAAGATTGGACATAATTTGTGGCCTGTGGAAATTTACAACTGATTTTGACAACTTTCAACATGGCGGCCAAGTTCTGATGTTGCAATGAGAAATAATTTTAAAGCTATATAAGGAGGTCTGGCAGTATCCTCAGACATTAAAAATAAGTTTGAAATGTACTCATGTGAAGAGAGAGGAGTTAAAACACGTCTTCATTAATTATAGCGCCCCCTAGAGGTCAATGGTCACCAAATTCAGTGAGTGTCCCCATGATGATGCTATGGGTCTATATATCAAGTTTGGTTATGATATGTCAAAGGGCTGCTGAGATATTGGCGTGTTTCCGGTTTGGCGGCTTCACGGTCAAATATCATTGGCTGTCGCGGATATTTCTGCAAGAAATAATATACTAGCTATACGGGGAGGTCGAATAGTATCACTAGACATTGAAAATAAGTTTTAAATGTACTCATGTGAAGAGAAAGGAGTCAAAACACATCGACATTAATAACAGCGCCACCTAGCGGTCAAAGGTCACCAATTTCATCCAGTGTAACCTTTATGGGGTCATGGGTCTATGTACCAAGGTTGGTTATGATATGTCCAAGGGCTGCTGAGATATGGGCTTACATCCGGTTTGGCGGCTTGGCCGCCAAATTTGATTGGCTCTAGCGGGCAAACGGTTCTGAATTTGAAAGGTCCATCAAATGTTTTGCATCAAGCATCGCCAGATGATCATGTGTGCCAAGTTTCGAGATGATTGGACAAGATTTGTGATATAGGTAGCACTTTGAAGGTTTTTGACATAAACCAAGATGGCGGAAATATACGTCATGGCACAATGACGTCATAGGGTGTGTTGAACTGGGCTTGGTTCAAGAAATCCAATGATACCTGGTTTGTGAATATTGGTCAAATAGGTCGAAAGTTATGAACATGAATGCATGTCCAACTTTGACCTGTTGGTGGCGCTAGAGCTGTTGGGCTAGCGACCTGAGATTGGCTCAATAAGCTAATGGGGCTGTCCTGAACCAGTATGCCAAATTTCACAACTTTTCACCAAGCGGTTCTATGGGCTGCCATTGACTCCAATGGCAGCATAATAATAATAATAATAAGAATTCGTACGAAAACAATAGGTTGTCTCGCAACATAGTTGCTTGACACCCAATAATGACAGTAATAACAATAACAATGTTGGCTAGATGTTTCCACAATGCAATAAATCAATGTACATCAGGATCAAAAGACTAAAATATTAAATAAAGATGAGGTAAAAGAAAGGTTATACTGAATTAAAGGCAATAGAGTAGAGTTGAGTTTTAAGATTTGATTTAAAAATAGCTACAGAGGGGGACAATTTTATCCCCACAACAATTGAATTTTTGTGGGGACAGTGTGTACATGTGGTACGTGTGGGGGGAGATTGTGTACAGTTAGTATGCATGGGGACAGTGTGTAAAGTTTACAGTTGGTCTGTGTGGAGACAGAGTGTGTACAGTGTGGATCTGTGTGGGACAGAGTGTGTACAGTGTGGGACAGAGTGTGTGCCGTGCGGATCCGTGTGGAACTGACTTGCGTAGCTCTCCCTCCAGGTGCTGCTGGCGAAGCCTTTTAAAGTTTGGCTCCAGCGCATTGTACTCCTCCATGCTGGTGTCGTAGAAGCCCTACAGAGGAAACACAAGCCAGCATTAAAAAGACAGCTTGTTTATCCACACTGTGGATCCAAAACTACTTCGATCTCTCTTCTATATGGTGAAATTTGACAATCTAATCGTGTTCATTGTTTTGAGTAAATATTTGTGATAAAACAGGAGCATGCTAGACCTGTTCCACTGTATCTCCTTGTTTTCATAGAAAGGAGCTCAGTGTGCACTGTATTATAGCCGGGGGACTAGAGATGTTAGAATAATTCATACTGGAAGTTCAATATCCGAAAAAGCTCTAGGAGGAAAAAACAAAGCGGTCATCAAGACTAGGGCTGCAGGATATATCGGCTATGTACGATATATCGATATAATTTCCACGGGGATACAAGATTTGACAATATAGTTTATATCGATATGCGTTAAAATGGTCAGTTTCCCCCTCAAGCGTCTACAGCGCTTGCCTTCGAGACTGTGAGCGCGACCCCTCCCCCTCCTACTCTGTCTTTCCGAACGTGCCGTGTGCAAAGACGCCTCATTCCCGCCACCGCCGCCCCCTCACAACACAACAAGCATGGATGATACCCGTAAAGAAAACGAGACGGCGGCGGTAGACGAAATTGTTTCAAAGAGGAGAAACAACGGCTCCATAATGTGGAAATAGTTCGGGTTTAAAAAAAAAACAGATGAGCAGCAGCTGCAGGTCATCTGTAGAGAGTGTAGCAAAACCGTTGCGACTAAAAGTGGAAGCACGACAAATCTGTTCCACCATTTACAGCAGCGGTACAAAGTGCAGTATAAGGAATGCGTAATACTCTGGCTGTGCTGCTGCATCACCGGCCGCGACAGTTTCTTCTGCCCCGAAACCAGGGCCGGCGCTCGGCAAATGTGTTGGGGGCGCCCTCTGGTGACGCTCTTAATTAATTAAAATATACGAAACAAGCGAAATGAAACCAAAAATGTTCCCAAATGGAACGGAGAAGGGAGGGGGCGGGGGATTCAATTTACGGCGCACTGAAACCATCACCGTAGTACACAGGACATTGTGACGAAGCCAATGCTCTTATTGGTAGCTATTGTGTGTAACCTACAGCTTTATAATGTTTTGCATAGGTGATTATTTTGTGAAGGTGAAAAACATCCCTTTTTTTTAACATGTTCATTCAATTCTGTTGAAAATAACGATACAAAATCACATGTTGCAGTCATACTGACCTATGTTTTAATAAAAGTGCTTGCAACATCTCACATGTGGCTTTTGACTTAGAAAAAAAACATCTAACCCACTCTCAGTGATGTTGATAGGTTTTCAATGTAGTGAGTCCCCGGGACCCACAGGTGGCGAGTTGGGTGGGTCCCTGAGAAATTCAATGGGTCCCGAGTCGACTCCCCAGTTTAAAAAATGTGTTTCTTTTTTATTATTATTCTATTTCTTAAATTAAATTAATAGTGTTAAACTCCTTGATGGTGGTATGATATGGTTAGAGTTGGAGTACTCAACCGTTCATGTTTAACACTAGAAACGCCGGGCCATTTTTACTTACTCCTAGCGCCGCAAGAGGGGTCAAATGACCCCTAAGTCATTTTAATGAGAGGCTGTGCATTTGCACATAATGATCACTAGGTGGCGCCAATGAGCTATTACCGCGCGAGCGCCACGTTTGTGTGTGTGTGTGTGTGTGTCACAAGCCTAGTCCTCACGATTTTGTCATAAATGTACATATATTCAATCAGAAGGATTGCAAAAAAATCCTGTTTGATTTGCTCATTCGACACGAATGAGCACAGCATCGAGCAGTGGAAACGTGGGTTTATTTACTATGAAGTTCGTATTTTTAATTGTTGAAATGAAATCAGCGGTGACGAGCTAGTTGTTTTGGTAGCGGCTAAATTAGCATGTTGCGATACTTTGTACAGGGGATCACGTCTGCGCCAAGTAGATGCGCAGAGGGTTGAAACAGCGCTTGTCCGATCTGCTCACAAGAAGGTTTCTTTGGGCAGTTACTGTGATCAAACACGAGTTGTTTAATGTTCACAATGTATCGTTTTTCATGGGGAAAATGAGATGCGTCCCCGGGACGCATGGATTGTGAGTTTAGTGCGTCCTTTCGGATTTTAATGCGTCAGGGACGCAGGACGCGTACCTAGCAACATCACTGCACTCTATAGAAAATATCGAGATAGATATCGTATATCGCTAGAGATGTCCGATATTATCGGCCCACCGATATTATCGGCCCGATATTAGCATAAAAATGTAATATCGGTATCGGATTTTTTTTGCCTTAAAACCGATTTTTTTTTTTTTATTTATAGCTCAAATAAATGTTTTCAAAATTGTGCAGTACAGTGCACATTGTAATTGACTCATATTTGTGCATTTATTCAATTAAGGTTATTGAGTTTTAGTTAAAGAAACATACTGCCATGTTGCACATAGTTGTTCAGGTACAATGTTTTATCATTTGTGAAGTCAAGTTTGCCCTATTTGTTGTGGGCATTGTCAAGATTATCTCAGGGAGAGTGTAATCCAAACTGTTGTCTGAGACCATTAAAAAAATAAAAATAAACATGGCACTTTTCCCTTAAATTAAGTTGAAGTATTTTTCTTATTTTGCACAGACAATGTTAATATTTGGAAAGCCTTGTTACATTCAAGAATGCTTCCAGTGGGGCATCACAATAACATTAAGCATGTTGTGTTAATTCCACAACAGGAGATATGTAATGTTACCTAAATTAGGTTTGAGGAAAAATAAATAACCCAAATATCGACATCGGTATCGGCTGATATCGGAATCGAAAATTTAGAGTTGGACAATATCGCATATCGGATATCGGCAAAAAAGCCAATATCGGACATCCCTATATATCGCCATTCAGCCAAAAAATATCGGGATATCATATTTTGCCCATATCGTGCAGCCCTAATCAAGACCAGACTTCACTTCCAATAAACCATCGGAATAAATGGCCATCACCTTGAGAGCTGAAAAGACACCAGCTGTGGAGACCCGGGCGGGGTCCTGGTGGTGTATAAAATGACCCGGGCATGGACCTTAAGGTTTTTAAAATGACCCGGGCAGGGTCCTGATGGTGTATAAAGTGACCGGCAGGGTCCTGAAAGGTGTTTAAAATGATCTGGTAACCTGGGCGGGTTTCTTCTGAAAGGGGATTTCGGCGTTGTAGTCGACCCCCCTCTTCTTCTTCCTCTTCTTCTGGACATCTATGCCTGCCGCCCTCAGCTCCCGTCGTTTCTGAAGTGCAGCCAGACGCCTGGTGGGAGGAACAACAGAGCAGTGGTGATGAGGCCCGTCAGACACCAGAGCCACTGGACTCCGCAGTGTGTGGCGGGGGGCTTTAGGACGTTACCTGGCCTCCTCCAGCTGCTTCTCCCTGGCCTTCCTCTTGGCCTTTTTACCCTGGGTGTTGGCTAGCCTGGCCCGGGCTTCTGACAGCATCTCCAGCTCATCTGGGTTCATACAAACAATACAGTTAGGATGCACCTCAGAAAGGTTCAACACAAAACAATGTCTTTAAAGAGCATACACAGAACCAATGTTCTGTGGATGATGTTTATGGTGGTCGTCTGTTGCTCGTTCTGAAGGTCGTTTTACATAACATGCAGTTTGTTTTACTGTCTGGTTCCAGGCAGTGTGCATTTAGTTTATGAATATAGTTGACGTCAGTTTTCTTCAACGACATGTTTACACTGACGAAAATGAGACGATAACCAAACAAAAATCAATTTATGACGAAAAAAGCAATGACCAAATCTATTTACACTTTCATCACGAATAAAAACGTGACCAAAATGTTATCCGGACGATTTCGGAAAAGATTCAATCAGAACTAATCTTTGTTTAGAGACGACTGATCATTCCACATCTTGCACGTTTTTTTTTTTTCAAGCTAATGTCTTTCGCTAAACTTGGAATACAATGCAAGCTGAAAGAAACTACTGCTGCCCTTAAAGCGCCGTGCTGTCCTGTAATGTTACTGGAGCTCTGTCCTCTAACGTTACGGGAGCACCATGCTGTCCCGTCACGTTACTGGAGCTCCGTGCTGTCCCGTCACGTTACTGGCGCTCCGTGCTGTCCCGTCACGTTACTGGCGCTCCGTGCTGTCCCGTCACGTTACTGGCGCTCCGTGCTGTCCCGTCACGTTACAGGAGCACCGTGCTGTCCCGTCACGTTACAGGAGCACCGTGCTGTCCCGTCACGTTACAGGAGCACCGTGCTGTCCCGTCACGTTACAGGAGCACCGTGCTATCCCGTCACGTTACAGGAGCACCGTGCTGTCCCGTCACGTTACAGGAGCACCGTTCTGCTGTCCTGTCATGTTACTGGAGCTCTGTGCTGCTGTCCCGTCATGTTACTGGAGCTCCGTGCTGTACTGTAACGTTACTAGAGCTCCGTGCTGTCCTATAACGTTCCTAGAACACGTTACTAGAGCTCCGTGCTGTCCTGTAACCTTACTGGAGATCCGTGCTGTCGACACCACAGCACAGAAACACGGGATTTATTCTGGTTTCTGTGAGATGAGAAATACTTTCAAAATACTAATGTTTAAAAAATACAAAGCTATCTATATGCCACGCCACGCACATACAGTAACATTATTATGACGGGAGAAAGGACCAGTTATGTAGTATAGAGCCAACCTGGAGGTGTGTGTCCGAGTATGAGTGAAAGCCGAGAATGGATGAGAGACAGAACAATATGAACAATCTTCTTTTTAGTCTGCTATACAACTGCCTACTGAATACAGAATACAACATTCTTGTGTTTCCATTATGCAAACTTGCAGTAGGCTGGAACATGGGGCTGAACATGGGCCTTTTGGCAAAACGAAACTTGGCCTCTTAGGAAAAGCCTTACATTCAGTGGGCTTCCTCTTCCGAATATTAATGATAAAATAAAATCAGTACCTCAGCCTACTTCTTAGTAAGATGCATGTTTTTCTTTGCAAAGATAAGCATCTCTGCCTTGTTGCAGCTCAGTCTATTTCTCTTCTCATCCAAGATGTGAGCCGCAGAGCTGAACAGCCGCTCACTGTCAGTGCTGGTGCATGGAGCACATGGGTATTTACGTGCCATTTGTGCCAGAAAACGAAGGTGATTGTTTCTCCAATATCCGAGTGCGGTCTCATTTTTGGGAATGGGGGCTTCTGCAAAGAAACCATCCAGTTGCTGTGATGCTCTCGTCCCTCGTTTAACACCATGGTCTGTGTCAGCCGCCTTGTTAAAAAGACGTCTCAGGGCTCGTACCGAGGGGATCACGTCAGCAGCCGATGCCTCTGATGAGTTGACTTCTCTTGTCAGTTGTTCAAACGGGGAGAGAAGTGTGATAACGTTTTCAAATAATCCCCACTGGTGCACAGTGAGGGTTGCGGGGGAGGTCGTAGTCTGCGGCATATGTAGCGAGTGCATGCTTTTGTTCCAGAAGGCTTTCCAACATGTAGAATGTACTATTCCACAGGGTGGCAACATCTTGCTGTAGCCTTTTTGGTTTCATCCGCAACTGGATCTGCACAGCCTGCAGGCGCGAGTAAGCAAGGGGTGAGTGCTTAAAATGTCAGACTATCTTTCGGCTTATTGCCGCAACATCCGAGATGCTGTGCTGGCTCAGAACGCCATCGTGGACAGCCAGCTGCAGGGTGTCTGCCATGCAGCCAAAACTAGCCAGACCAATATCTGTCAAAGCTTTTGCCATATTTCTGGCATTCTCTCACGACAGCATGCACTTTGGAATTGTCTATTTTCCATGTTTCAAACATTTTCTCAAATACCTCTGAGATAGCAGATGCGGAGTGGGAGCCTGCGAACACCTAGGATTGTAACACTAATTTTATCAAGTTAAAATCGTTGTCAATCCACTGTGCCGTGAGGCTAAGCATTCTCACAGGGCTAACATCCGAACTCAAAATATCAGTTGTAAAACTGATGGCAGGGATGTCACGAGTCAGTAGCTCATAATTGTGTGTGGCCACACGATGTACATATCGGGGAGACAGACGTCAACAAACTGACGACAACTGGGCAGTGTGTAGCGGGGCTCAATATACTCCATCAGGCTTCGAAACCCCACAGTGGAGAAGGTTGGTCATCTAATGCGATGAACTCCATCACCTTGTAAGGTATCCCTTTAGCTTTGCCGACGTCCATGGGGAACTTTTTCCCTTTCTCAAATGCTGTGGTTATCGACTGGGCTTTCTTGGTGTCCAGTTCCTTTCTCTGTTTTTTATCAGCTTTCAGGTAATCGTTGTACACTTCTCAATGTCTGCTTTTCAAATGGCTGATGAGATTTGATGTGTTAAAATGCTTGGTTGTAGTACCTCCTCTTGAAATGTCACTGGAACATGTCTTACAAACTGCATGTCGCTGATCTTTCTCCGAGACAGTGAAATACTCTCACACGACCGACATTTTCTTTCACTTTTATTTATAAACAAACCACACGTGCATGTGGAACTTACGTCATCATGCCTGAGGCGGGTCCAGCCAGTGGCCGTTAAGGGTGGTATTTTTGGTAGCCTACCACCAGTTGCATGTTCTCCGAAACGGCAAGTCAGACCGCAAATAACCAACACAACATTTAGCCAGCGCAAAATGTATATGACACAACAGATAAACATCGGCCACTGCCATTGGTGAATGTCATCTTATTTCCCGATAGGCCGATGGCAGTCAACAACGCGAATATCGGCCTATGCAGATGTTCATCCGATAAAACGGCGCATCCCTACTTTACACTTGATATGATATCTAAACTAAAACAAACAATTCAGATGACTTAAAAATGACCAAAACTAAAATACATTTTTATCAAAAGACACTGGTTCAAGAAAATTTCTAGGTAGGCACACCTTCATCCATGTCCACCGGGTCGGGTCGGGCGGGCTTCGTCTCAGGGTTGGGGTCAATCTCTCCTGGTTTTAATTTGCGGGGGTCATCGCCACCCTCCTCCTCATTATCCCTCTGGGCAGCTTTGTCTCTGGAAATTAAACGAAAAAAACCTCAATCCTTTACACTCACCCACCACACAAAGGGAATACATGATCATACAAATAAAACAGACAGGTGGGAGATCATGTTATGAGTTATTTAGTTATCTACAGACAGGGGGGAGGGAATGGTATGAGTACTTTAGTTATCAACAGACAGGTGGGATATGGGGTCAGAACAGTCTCATTAATAATGAATGCACAGAGAAGGATCCACAAATGTATTTTGTGATTTATACATAAATTACCCTCTCAAATAAATTTCAATGCACACACAAATGTGTCTTGTTTTAATTAAATGTAATATAAATCCATAAATATATTTTCATCAAAACATATTTGGATGTCGTTATATTGACGCTTTTCATTTGTGATCTTGTTGTAATTTGTGTGTGAACTGGTCTGTATTTATATGTGAATTTTTGAGACTCCTGATGTGGCTGGATTCAAAAATGTATTTTTTCAACAAGGAACTCTCTGTAGCCAATCAGATGCCTCCCATGTTTTCAGCCAATCACATGACTGCAGTGACTGGGTTTTACATTGTCGGTGCCGTTTACTACTTTAACAGCACAGACAATCCCCAAACCTAGTCGAAACTAGAAAGAAAAAGTGTAGTTCAAAACATGATGCAGCTTCGCCACCTAGAGATTGTTATGTACGATCATTAAAAAAACCATGTTATTTCCCATAGACATTTGACCGAGGGAACCGGGAGGCACGGAGGCTGGACTCAAGAGGTAGGAACTGCAGTCATGTGAATGGCTGAAAATGAGGGAGGCATCCGAATTCCTTGTTGAAAGCAATGCATTTGTGAATCAAGCCACGCCAGGAGTCTCAAAAATCCACACATAAATACAGTTCAGCTCACACACAAATGCAAACAAGTGTACAAATGAAAAGCGTCTTGTTAATTCAAGTTTAACAGTTTGTATATAAATGTAACAACATCCAAATACATTTTTTATGAAAATTGCAAATATTTTTTTAATTAACATATTTATGGATTCATATTGCATTCAGTTAAAACAAGAAATTTGTGGGTGGATCAGAAATGTGTTTGTTTAACTTATTTTTGTTTATACATTTATACATACCGATATCCAATTGTGTGTGCTTTGAAATTTATTTGTGAGAAGAGTCATTTATATATAAATCAAAAAATACATTTGTGAATCCTTCTCTGTGCATTCATTATTAATGAGACTGTTCTGACCCCATAGTGGGAGGCCATGTGAAAGTTCTTACAGGAGGTATTCGTAGTGCTCCAGGCACTGGGCAGCGGTACGTCCGATGATGGGAGCGATGGTTCTCCACTGGGTGGGCATCAGCTTGGCCAGATGAAGCAGCTTCTCCTCCTCCTCTCTGGACCACTCAGTCTTCTTGATGCTGGGGTCGAGCCACTCATACCTACAAACAGGGTGGGAACAGGAGAACCACTGAGGACACTGCATTGTCTCTCATTCTCTAGCCATTGTCTATCTTTTGGTATACTTATATTTATGCATGATATACTTTAGATTTGAATGACGGAAAGTGATTTGTAGAATTTTGATATCGTAATGTATTAAAGATCCCTCATTTGTAATATTTAATAACACAATCAATACCTTTAGTCTGCATGTAGTATGCCTTCTTATCAACCTACTTAACATACTGCCTGTACCTCACATATAAACAGTTTTATAAATATTTGATTATATGGTTGTTCTTATTAGAGACAACACTGGTTAGATGTTTTACAGACACTCACCATCTGGCCTTACACTGCTTGGCCGACTTGCGGTGCAGCAGCGACGCGATACGGGACCACTGGTTCTTCCCGTACTTCATCACCGCTGCCTTTAGGATCTCATCCTGGACGGAAACACAATGACCGGTAAGGTTTCATTTTGGACGTGCACAGGTTGGTGGTGTGTGAGGGAGCCACAGGGGTGTATATGGTTAGACACAATAAAAGTCAGGAACAACTTCTTGATAAAAACTATGATTGTTCATCATAAACCCCTTCCTCAATCGTACAAATAGGTTATGCATTCGTGCGTGGTACAGTGACTACGAGCGGAAATCTAGCATCACGACCTTCTAGACCTTCTGTCCAGAAGTCAGTGAAGAATGAAGAGACAGAAGGCTTCATACTGATTGACAGAACATCGCACCTACATTATAAACGTTGATTTAGTGAAACCAAAAGCATACCGATACAAAGAGGATGACCCAAGCGGTCGCAGAGCTTCCATATCGGTCCGTTTATCCCCAATAAATACATCCGATACAACTACCAGTTCATGGACAGATACCTCTACCAGTTCCAGGACAGATACCACTACCAGTTCATGAACACTGAACAGATACCACTACCAGTTCATGGACAGATACCAGTTCATGGACAGATACCATTTCATGGACAGGTAACGCTGAGTTGGTACTGTTCTATCATCATTGTATCTATCATCATCATGGAGATGAGGCTACTGGCGGCTTGTAGCTCCTTTAGATTCAGTCTGCATAATATTTGTTCAACTTAATTGCCATGCAGGTTTGTGCGTTATATCTTGGTGTGACAAAGAAAAATGTAATGGTGAAACTCAGCCAGCTGCCTTGGCTTAATGAAGCTGTAGGTTTTAATGCGTTAGCTTAAAATTAGCCTAGCGTTAGCTATGCGCTAGCCGTGTGACCCACCTCCGTGTTGCGCCACACGCCTCCTTTGATCATAATTCGTGGCATCTTGGCGGCGTGTTGTTCTCTTTCTTTAGGAACAATCCGTTATTTATCTTCAGATCAACACTTATTTTAAACGATCCACAATCATAACATGAAGTACACCGACCAAGAACTAATGACGAAGTAACAAACGTGTTCCGACCGGAAATCGCCAACCGGAAATTATGTCATGAAGTTGAAATTTCAAAAGCTTTATTTGTCCAACGTGTTGCCATATTAGAAAATTGCCTTTGATTGAAGGCAGTCTGTTCTTCAAAAGATTATGCAAAACGCTTTGCAAAAGATTTTGAAAAACGTTTTGAAAAAGATTTAGCAAAACGTTTTACAAAACATTTAGCAAACATCAGCCAATCGCGTCTGGGCGGGAACTACGTCACTTTCTCGTCAGACCAGCTGATCATCCACGACCTAGCTTGGTACTTGCTTTTCTATGCCTAGCATTGTGCCAGGTTTGACGTATATAGTAATATTGTGAAAATGGCGGAGAAGACGTCCCGCAGCAGCTCTAGATGAGCAGGACTCTCTAAATCGACGCCACTTCGCCCTGGGCGGGACTTTAGGCTACGTCACTCGCTATGGGTGTGTGCATGTGTGCGCGTAGCCGTTTGTCTCAGGGATCTGTGCACGAACTCCCTTGCACTACAGGATTACGAGCGTCAGTGTCGTACGCGATGGAGGGTGGGTGACATTCCTACAGTCTGTGATGATAGGCTATATTTCTATCAATGACTTACTATTACTAGCGATTAACATGACGAAACAACACGAACTAATGGCGCGTTTCCACTGCAGGGTGCGGAGCGGATCGGATCGCAAAGGTGCGGGTCGGGTCGCGTTTCCACCGCCAAAAGTGGGCGTGACCCGGATTTTGCCGTACCCGTTCCGGCCCCATTCTCGGGACTCCTCCGTTGCGGTACCCAAAACGAGACCAGACGCCTGAAAGGGTCCCGTGAAATTCTAGCTACACCCCCCCTCCGTTGATTGGTCGACAGAATCGTCACTTCCGGGTGACGGGGGGGATAAAAACAAACAAACAGTAGCCTCGAGGTATTATTCTTTACAATTAACATGTCGCGTAAAAAGCTTGCTTGGGCGAACAAGGAGGTGGAGACGTTCGTCTGCATTCTTGGGGAGGAAGACGTTGTTTACGATGTTTACGTAGCTGCCGCGGCGATCGACATCCGGCCTACCACCAAGGGTACTGTCGGCAGTGGAAACGCGACCTCGGAACTGAGCTGGGCTATACCGCCCCCTCCCTACCGCACCTTTGCGATCCGATCCGTTCCGCACCCTGCAGTGGAAACGCGGCATAAGCTAACATTAGACTATAGCCATACCAGATAACGCCATACCAGCTAACCCTAACTATTTCTATTAAACTCTGAACCATTTTGCAACAGGCAACTGTGTGTTGGTGTGTGTGTCTTATTGCTTCCCACGTCTGCGTCTGCATCTTTCCCACTCCTGGCTAATAGTTTCAGCTTTTGTACTGTATATCAGAAATGATCACCCTGTACCACACTGCTGACTTGTTGATGTTTTGTGAGCACTCACTCACGCATTTCTCTAGGTATCTTAAGTTTCCTACTGGAGCAGTGGCGCGGGAAGGGGGGTGCTGAGGGTGCTGCAGCACCCCCTAGCTGCAGGAAAAAAAAAAAAGTTGTTCTTAATTTTTATATATTAAATATACATATATATTAAAACGATATAACAAATAATTAGGCTTTGGGGACGAAAATAGACGTGGGAAAAATGTGTTTGCTAGTTTTTAGCTATAACTATGGAGTCAGAACAGTCTCATTATTAATGAATGCACAGAGAAGGATTCACAAATGTATTTTGTGATTTATACATAAATTACTCTTCTCACAAATACATTTCAATGCACACACAAATGGATATCGGCATGTATAAATGTAAAATAAATCCATAAACAAAAATAAGTTTCACAAACATATTTCTGATCCACACACAAATATGTCTTGTTTTAAATAAAGGTAATATAAATCCATACATATATTAATTTAAAAAAGATTTGCAATTTTCATCAAAAATGTATTTGGATGTTGTTACATTTATGTACAAACTGTTAAACTTGAATTTACAAGACGCTTTTCATTTGTGAGCTTGTTTGCATTTGTGTGTGAAACTGTCTGCATTTATGTGTGGATTTTTGAGACTCTCCTGACGTCGCTAGATTCACAAATGCATTTTTTTCAACAAGGAACTCTCTGTAGCCAATCAGATGCCTCCCTCGTTTTCAGCCAATCACATGGCTGCAGTTCCGACCTCTGAGTCCAGCCTCCAAGCCTCCCGGTTCTCTGTCAAATGTCTACTCTATCGGAAAGAACATGGTTTTTTGAATGATCGTACATAACAATCTCTAGGTGGTGAAGAAGTGAATGCTGCGTCACGACACTTTTTCCATCTAATTTCGACTGGGTTTTGGGATTATCAGTGCCGTTAAAGTAGTAAACGGCACCGACGTAAAAACCCAGTCACAGCAGTCATGTGGTTGACTGAAAACGAGGGAGGCATCTGATTGGCTACAGAGACTTCCTTGTTGAAAAAAATGCATTTGTGAATCTAGCGACGTCAGGAGAGTCTCAAAAATCCACACATAAATACAGACCAGTTCCCACACAAATGCAAGTAAGTTCACAAATGAAAAACGTCTTGTAAATACAAGTTTAACAGTTTGTATATAAATGTTACAACATCCAAATACATTGTGATGAAAATTTCAAATATTTTTTTAATTAATATATTTATGGATTTATATTACATTTATTTAAAACAAGGTACATTTGTGTGTGGATTAGAAATGTGTTTGTGAAACTTATTTTTGTTTATGGATTTATTTTACATTTATACATACCGATATCCATTTATGTGTGCATTGAAATGTATTTGTGGGAAGAGAGTAATTTATATATAAATCACAAAATACATTTGTGAATCCTTCTCTGTGCATTCATTATTAATGAGACTGTTCTGACCCCATATATAACAGGCATGCATGGGGATCTTGCTATATGGGGTTCGCGGGTTCACAGGGTTTGCGGAAGTTGTTAAAGAATAAAGAAGAACGTGAACGAACAGAATGGCGCAAAAGAGAATTTTAGATTTTTTAGACGGAAGTCTACATTTGGAGTCTTCAAATAGATAAGACCATGCATTTTTATTCATTTTTTGGTTATTGCTGCCGCCGTGCAGAATCTGTGTACTAGGCATTGTCATGTTTGTGGTATTAGTTTAGTGAGTGTGGGCTGTTTGTGCGCGCTCTCTGCCAGGGAATATTAATTGGGGCAATTGGTCTGGATTTAAGAGCAAGGTACGTTTTATTACTCTGTTTTCTGGGAATAATTGACGTAAGCAGAAACCAGAAAACAAGCCGTTTTTTTCGTTTTTTCGTTTTGACAAGAAAACGAAAATCTAAATTTCAGTTCGTTTATTCGTTTTTTGGTTCTTACTGAGCGAAACTAATTTACCACTCAATATCTGGTTTCCGCCGGTGGGCGGGTCCTCTTATTGGCTAGCGTGCTTCATTGCCCTGTGCTCTTCATAATAAAAGTTCTTCCGTTTGATAATGTCGACAAGAATATTACTGTATTATAGACACTAGCAGACACAGAGGACCACACCACCCACAGTCAAGACTGACACGGCTTCAAATAACAATAATTGTATTCATAATCATTTGAAAATGAGAACTTATGAAGTTATGATGACTTCAGTGCAGTTGATGTTCAGCCACAGTTAATACATGCTGAGCAGACCTGCGATCGCGGGCTGCTGATTTCCTCACAGCCTGAGAGCTATGAGGAATACAAGTGATCACAACATATTTCTGACAGCTGAAAATTGCGCATTTGTTGACCTTTATCCATTTAAAGTAAACAAATTATTTTTTCTTTTTGAAAGATATTTTATATTGTTTTCATATTATTATTTACTGATGGTGTTTACAGAATGCGAGTGTGTGTTATATTGAAAGCGAGGCTGGGTGTGCCTATGAATATAGGCTACAGTGAGTTTTTTAAGGTGCTGTACAAGCAAATCATATTGTCTACTCTGTACAGTGACAGGGAGTGTAAAGTAACCTACTTCATTCAATATCGAATAGGCTACTGTAGCCTACACTATGTACAAATGGTTTTGCTCATGGCAGTTGCAACAGTCATTTTAACGTGTCAGCAGGCAAGCTTCACTCATTCCAGGATGCATTATGCGTTGTCCTATAGCCTACTTGGAACATGTTTTGGAATGGATCTATAGTAGCGTATAGAAATGTGCACATAACAGGCCAGCTGGAATACAAAGCAAACTCTTTGTATTCCAGCTGTTTTTTTTGTGATGTTTTATGTTTCAATGTTGCGTTGGTAATGTGTTAGACAGCTTAGATGTTCTTAGATGTTTTGTTAACCTGATTCCTATCCCACTCTGTTTAAGTAAAAGTGTGCTACTGCTGCAAAATCTCTTTGCTTTTGTTTTTTTCCTTTCTTCAATGTGTTTGGAAATGACTTTTAATGATGTTAACACATACAAATTTGTATATACCCTAACCCTATACCGTTTGACTATAAGACCTCTATAAGAATCTCTATTCATGTAGTCAGTCAATGATCAAACTAGTAGCATGAATATGAATTACAGTCCAAGCGGGTTAGGCAAGGCAAGGCAATTTTATTTTTATAGCCCGTTTTTACAAACAGTTTGTCTCAAAGGGCTTTACATAGCATGAGCATCATAACAACATCCTCTTCCCTTAAACCCTCACATCGACTGAGTAAAAACTCCCAGGAAAACCAAGGGGAAGAATTGCAGTTGGTTCAGACTGGGGGTGGAGCTGTGGAGAATATATGGAAACACAGAGAGACTGCGAGACGCCAAGGCCAAACTACAAGGTGCGAAAGGTGAGGGGGGGGTCTGCCTCTATATTAATATGTGACTGCATACACATTTGTCCACAGTCATGGTGACTAATGTATGATAGTAGGCATTATTGGCCCTTAACACTAATATTCAGAAACAACACTGCCTCAAAAGGATATTGGCCTAAGCAACACCAGTAGAGGCATATACTTTTCCCTGAACTTTTAAACGTTGCAAACGTGCAAAACATACATTATATTTATTTGGCATTCAGTCCAATGCTTAAAAATATATCTGTGGCATTCAGTAGGCCAATGCTGTGGTAAAGTGTGCAAAGTATGAGTATGAATATTTGATGGAGTATGAGTAAGTGTTTCCTTCTGTTACATAGATAGAACTTTATCAATCCCCTGCAGGAGAAATGTGTTAATGTTTGTCCCTATAAATCAATAATGGTAAAAAAATAATGCAAAACATGACGGTAACTCTAAAGTCAATCCGTCCAATCTGAAGGCTTTACTTAACCACTCCCCCCTACTCACTTCCACCAATACAAAGCGAACAGAACTGTGAGGGACCCAGAGGAACGCAACGCAACGGGGTATGGAGCGATTTTTTTTTTGGCTCTAGGGGGCCCCCCCCGTGGCCCGGGGCCCCCAAACAATTGCGGGGCCCCAGGCCTGGTATGCCTAATGGGATGCGGCGCCTCTGGCTGTGAGGAAATCAGCTGCCCGTGATCGCATCTCCATTGATGTGAACGCGCACAGAGCGCATAGTTCAGAGCCGGACAATGATGTCGTAGTAAAGCCCTCAGGTCTACTCTGCATGTATTAACTGTGGCTAAACATCACTGAAGTCATCATAACTTCATAAGTTCTCATTTTCAAATGATTATGAATACTATTATTGTTATTTGAAGCCGTGTCAGTCTTGACTGTGGGTGGTGTGGTCCTCTGTGTCTGCTAGTGTCTATAATACAGTAATATTTTTGTCGACATTATCAAACGGAAGAACTTTTATTATGAAGAGCACAGGGCAATGAAGCACGCTAGCCAATAAGAGGACCCGCCCACCGGCGGAAACCAGATATTGAGTGGTAAATTCGTTTCGCTCAGTATGAACCAAAAAACGAATAAACAAACTGAAATTTCGATTTTCGTTTTCTTGTCAAAACGAAAAAACGGAAAAACGGCTTGTTTTCTGGTTTCTGCTTGCGTCAATTATTTCCAGAAAACAGAGTAATAAAACGTACCTTGCTCATTTAAGCTGCTTGGAACCGACGTGGGACGCTCGGAATCGGGTGGAAATTAGGCGATTTCATGTATTTGTGACTCTTTTTGTGAGTGTGTGTATCCGGGACGCCGGTGCACACGGACTGAAGTTGCAGTGACGGGATGGTCTCAATGGCTACCAGAAGGAGGGACGTTAGACCATCGTTTGAACGTGTTTTCATTAACTGTGTGTGGGGGGGAATTTGGGGAGAGAACTGATTAGATTGCGTGTTGGAAATCGTGTGTGGGTTTTGGGGGAATGTTTTAGAAGCGGTTCTCTCCCGGTGTCCCGAATACACACACAGTCACAAATACATGCAATCGCCTATTTCCACCCGATTCCGAGCGTCCCACGTCAGTTCCTAGCAGCCTAAATCGAGTCCATTTGCCCCAATTTATATTCCCCTGTCAGGGAATATTAATTCGGGGCAATTTGTCTGGATTTAAGCTGCTTGGAACTGAAATTAAAAAATTAATGTTTAGCACTGCCAAAAGCAGGACTTGTATTATGAAATGCAATTGAACCGGAAACCTGAAGATTGTACCATGCACGGCATGAGGAATAAAGCATTCAAATGAACTCCGACATTGCGTATACCTGGTGATTTATTATAGTCAAGTACAAGTCAGAATACTTAACGTAGACTTATTTAATACTCTGTGTTAATGACATATTCGGCGATCGGATGTCGTGGGAAAAAAAGTGTTAGTTTGCAACCGATATATAGGCCAATTCGATTTTTTTGTGTGTGTGAGCGAGCGCTAGTCAGCGAGAGACCGAGAGTGTTCAAGTTTATGTCCAAGTTTTTATTTTCCATATGCAACACGTAGCCTATATATTGTGTATATATAAGCATATTTTTCCCCCATGTAAATACTGTGGCGAGCAGCGCGGGAAGGACGAGACGGGAGCCCAGGTTTAAATGGCGGCGCAACTCTCGTGCCTCAATACACCGCACGACCCCGAGAGCTGCCTTTATTCAAACACAGAAAACACGGCACACCTGACCAACACACACAACACTCTCACTAATGGTCCCGATCACACTACACATCACAATTAACACACAAACAATAAAGAACCCCCAAACCCGTTAACCCCACTTAACCTAATAACATAAACAAGTTATCTAAAGACAATAATACCCCTTTTCCCCAAACAACATTATGAATACCCCATTACCCAGAATCCCCAGGGGGTAGGAGTCGCCACAATACTGTATCTTATATTATAGACAGTACCGCAGCACCCCACTCAAAATACCTTCCTGCGCACCTGTACTGGAGTCATCAAAACTTTGGACTTTGTCATTGTAAGAAATATTGTGTTGCAAAAACACTTTGTGTCTTACCCTTAGCGTTACCCTAACCTTAACCCCAGTAACATTTCTTCATCATAAACTACAAGTTACGCAAAATGGCATACAAACATCCAGTCAAATATGAAAGAAAAAAGCTAGCTTCATTAAGGAATCGAACCCCTTATCCCCGCGTTAATGAGTTGTTCTCAGACCACTAACCCATCAGGTCTTAGTACATGCGATTCAAGAGTTAGCCACTTGACAATCTTTAAACTTCGGTTGCCTAGAAATTGTAAAGACAGTGATGTGTGTACATTGTGCGAGTATCCGTCACTCGCGATGTGTGTGCAGTCCAAAATGAAAGAAAAAACCTTGCATCACTAGTAGGGAATCCCCTCCATCTCAGACATTTACACCACTCGTTGCATCCGCAAGGCAACCAGCATTGTGGATGACCCCTCCAACCCCTCACACACATTTTTCTCCCCCCTTCCGTCTGGCAGCAGGTACCGGAGCATCCGGTCCGCCACAACCAGACTACAGTACAGCTTCTTCCCCCAGGCCATCCGACTCCTCAACTCTAAGGAAATTATCTGATCATCTCTGTTGCCCTTGGTTTATGCACTATTGTTTTATATTCATATTTATTATATTCATATTTATATTCCCGCACTACTCAGACACGTAGTCATATTTATATTTATATTCCTGCACTACAAATTCCACACAGTAACTTTACTGGTTTGCAGTTATATGTAGCATGTTGTTGTTGATGTTGTTTTTATTGTCGCTCTATGTTGCACCTTGTGTTCTTGGGAAACGCTATTTCATCTCACTGTATACTGTGTATATGGCTGAAATGACAATAAATTATCTTGAATCTTGAATCGAACCCCCAATCATCAGTTGGTCGTTGGTAACTGTAAACAAAGAGATCGCATTTTGTTTAACTGCTAACTAACAAACGGGTTTATGCGTTCACAGAACAAAGATTATGGAAATAAAAGACCACTTTTCCATCAGAAAAATCATCAGAACCGTTATTACCAACCCATAGACGCCAAAACCTTTCTCACATGCACAACCATCGCGAGTGACGGCTACGCGCACACATACCCATAGCGAGTGACGTAGGACGTAAAGTCCCGCCCAGGTCGAAGTGGCGTCGATTTGAATCCCATTACTTGGCTCGCTTCAAAACCCCGGCCCTAAAACCCTCGCTGTTGCGCGTTCACGCGCCGTGGAGCCATGTCCCAATACCAGTTTAAAGGTAGCTTAAGGGGTAGGGGAGGGCTAACATCCCCTCAAAATTGAGATTTTCGATGGGCACACTCAAAGCGCTTCAGTTCTGACTTGCTCCCACATTACCTTGCGAGAAAACGGAAAATCAAGAAATATCCTAGACAAGATGGAGGGCGAAAAGATGTGACAGGATTGGAAAAACACAAATGTAAGTGTTTTCTCTGTAATTAACTAGTAATTATTTTATTAATTATACTCTGCAGCCCGGCCGCGGGCTTCGAAGCCCGGCCGCGGACTCTCGGAAGATCGCGAAAGTCCGCGGCCGAGTTTCGCAGAAGATCGCGAAAGTCCGTCGACCGGGCTGCAGTTCCGGGCTGCATATCATGTCGTATGATATCCAGATCTTCCATGTTCTAGTGACTCCAGGTTAAAAATAAGCTTTATACTAATATATTATATTATATTAGTAATATTCTATAAGTAATATTATATATTCTAATATATTATATTATATTAGTAATATTCTATATAATATTCTAAGTATTATTATATATACTAATATATTGTATTATATTAGTAATATTACATGGTTAATCAATGTATTTTTTGGCAGTACTATATTGTGTACATAGCTATTATATATTGTACATAACATATGGCCATATCAACCAGTTCTGGCATATAATTCCTTATTCCTTCTTATTCGTTTTCTTTCAGGACGAAGATGTGATTCTCCACCATTCTCTCAAAAGCTGAGAGAGAGTGTGTGTGTGTGTGTGTGTGTGTGTTTGTGTGTGTGTATTTTTAGGTGTGCGTTGTGGCAACCCGCTCCTTGAATGAGCCGGGTTACCGGTACAAACGACGCGTTTAGTGCGGGTTAAAGCCATTGCAGGCATTTATTAACAATCAACTTTAGTCAACCAAGGAGCTTGCAGTCTAGGGCCTCCGTGGGCCTCTAGCCTCTCGCGGACACGAGCACTTCCCCCTTGCCGTGCTGTCCAAGTGTCAGTCCTTTTATATCTCCTCCTCGGCTTTCGGCCAGGTGTCACCCAATCACCCTGATTGGGGAGCCGAAAGGGCTGCTCTCGTTCGCCGTCTGGTGGGTGACGGCGGTACACGCCGTCCAGGACCAACCCTCGGGCTGGTCCGAGCCGAGGCTTCCGGGGCGGGATGCCACAGCGTGTGTGTGTATTTTTAGATGCGTGTGTGTGTATTTTTAGATGTGTGGTTCAGTGTTTCTTATTTAAATAAAGTGTTTCTTCTAAAATGTTCTTGTTCATAACCGATTATTATCTAAGGGTGCACTCACACTAGGCCATCTGGCCGTGGCCGTGGCCGTTTTAGCACCTAACCGTGCTCAAATCTGCCAGTGTGGGTGTGGCCAGTCTGGCCAGGCCGGGCCAATTTGGCCACTTGGGAGAGGTGTGCTGCTACGGCACGGGCCGCTACGGTACAGATGCTAATGAGCCGACACGCGCACACGCATGGCTACGCAACCTGAGCTGGATGACGTATAGTCAATGCGACGACCACGGACATAATAAAGGCGACGAGCCTTCTTTCCCATTAAACGGTAAACATTGCGTCAAGCGGTTCAACTGTTGGTGTGTTCTCTGTGTTGTTGTCCATTGTTGTTAAAACTCTGACTGGCGGCAGACTTTATTATGGTCCATGCAGCGGACGCTTGGTGATGACCTGTTACGACTTGATGACGTATGTACAAGAGCCTTCGGTGGCCAGGCCACATCTGCGACGGCCACGGCCAGATGGCCTAGTGTGAGTGCAGGCCAGAGAACAATGGGGCCATTTGAGCACGTTTAGGTGTGAAAACGGCCAACGGCCACGGCCAGATGGCCTAGTGTGGGTGCACCCTAATACCACCTTTAACATGTAGCTAAGTGACATTCAAAATAAAGGTATATTACGAGGGACAAATAATATTATTATTATTATTTATTTTTTTATACTTTATTTAAACATGCCAATTACAAAATATAAATACCATTTCAGGTTAAACATCTTTACAATGGGTCTTGCTCGTTGCCCGAGACAATGGCAGCCAGTCTGTCTCTTGTAACATTACCAGGGGTCTGGTTATCTGCTAGGGGGCACGGGGAGGCCATGATGACGTCACAGGGTAGGGTTGTCCAATTTGGTAGGGGATCGGTTAGGGGTAGCAATGAGCATGAGCTATGAGGGTAAGGGTTAGGGTTAGGGTTGAGATGTAGGGTTGAGACAGTGAGCAAAGAAACGGGATTGGGCCCTAGAGAGTCCCTTAGAAAGATGAGCAGCGGGATGTATTGCAGCCGGGTCCGGATTCCGGAACAGAGACCAACATGCCTGCACTGGATCGCACCGGAGGAGGGCACGCAAACCGCGTGTGCCACTTTCCTGCTCGTATCGGCTACTTTACTGAAATAACTAGTCACGGGCGTTATCTCCCTTGGACGATCTGTAGGTAGGTATGTTTTGTTGATCTGAATAAACGTTGTGTCTCGAGTGATACTGCCTTGCGTCACATTGATTCTCGAGCTCGCTGCTTTGCTTAGAGACGATCCAGAACAAGAGACTACATCACATCAGGCGACCGAAATGATAGCGAAAGAGCGAAAAAGATAATTTTTGAAACACCACATGAGGTTTTGAATAACTGGTGTAATGGCCTCTTTTTGGAAACGAGACAAATACCATGGTCTATAATAACATGGACAGTCGGGTCAAAAGTTTATCTGGCTGCCTCCTGCTCTTAGGAAGTCTTGTGCTTTTTAATACTGCAGATGATCACGTTTCTGTGGCACAATGGAATGGAATCTCAGCTCGAAATATTTCCCCCAAAAAATGGTATGAGTTCGAATCCCGTATTTATTATTAAAAGAAAAACACATCTTCCATTTATTTTGGCTTAAAATTTCCTCCAATTATGCCGCTTTTCCACCGCACATGTAGCTCGACTCGACTCGACACGACTCGACACGACTCGACACGGTAGCAGCACGGGTTGTTTTCCACCGCAAATAGTACCTCCTGGACGTGGGCGGGGTCGGCTGCGCGTAAGGGCCGTGACGTATTTTTGTACGCGACGCAAACAACACCTACGTAACCCACACATGGACAGAACCCACATAACAACAATGGAGGACATCGATTACATTACTATTATTAGCTGGCATGTTGAAGAAGTGGAATATGTTGGCTGCGGCGCTGCTATGACTGTTACCAGCATGGTTGCCATGTCGCTCTCGTGACTTCGTCACACTCTCTGGCCAATCAGTGGCCGGCCGTCTGCCGACGTCACCTTTTAGCATCGGCTCAGCCGCTTGGAACCTAGAGCGAGGCGGTACTAGAAAAAGCTGCCACTTCAGGTACCAGATACCATGTTTTCGCGGTGGAAACGCAAATAATGCGAGCTGAGTCGAGTCGAGTCGTGTCGAGCTGGTACCATGCAGTGGAAAAGCGGCATTAGACTCCAAATACGAATGAGATGGAAAGGTTTCTGACATTTTATTGAAAACAACTCAAAGAGGCATTGCAAGGACAGCAACGAGTCTTTTCCTGATTTTCAACCATGGACCTACTCCAACAGCTGCCGTAGCCACGACAACAAGCGACGCTTTCGGCTAATGGTCACCAGTTAACAATGTCAGAACTGAAACACCGGTTTGCGCGGTGCGATCCGGTGCAGGCATGTTGGTCGCTCTTTCGTCCCCTGCATCCCACTGCTCCTCTAGAGTTGCAGCGACCTCCCGCAGCAGCTCCGCGACCGTCTTTTCCGCCATTTTCACGTTATTACTATATAAGTCAAACCTGGCACAATACTAGTAGGGCATAGAAAATAAGTGCCAAGTGCTAGGTCGTGGATGATCAGCTGGTCTGACGAGGAAGTGACGTAGATCCCGCCCAGACACGATTGGCTGATACGTTTTGCAAAACGCTTTGCAAAGCGTTTTGCATAGTCTTTTGCAAAACGTGCATTGCATCACGGGGACGCTATAGCTTTTCAATTTGAATAAAGGAACTCAAAAACCTAGACAAAATGTTATTCTATTATTATTGTTATAACTTTTGCACTTTTGAGGATTTTATCGTGACTTTGCATATTAAAATACACTTTGAATAACGTATTGACAAATTACATTATTAAATAACATAATGAATTGTCAATTGCATAATGTAATGACTTATTAAATTGCAAATTGCATTGCCATTTGAATTTTGCATATTTTTTGCTAGAGGCACTCTAAATGTCATAAATAAATGAATAAATAAGTCATAAATGGTTGATTCAGCCTAAACAACTGGAGTCGCCCCCTTAACGATCCCAAACAATCCCTCTAAGCATGGCCTATTTAAAAAAAAAAAAACGAGGGAAGTGAAGAAACGAGGGAAGTGAAAATTAAAATATAACATACAAGTCAATTGTTCATTTTTACATAGTACTTTTTCATATATTTGAGATGTGAAATAGCGCTTTGCAACGTGAAGTCACCAAGTTCGTGCCGCAATGTCGGGCGATCAAGCTACAAGTGCAAGCGGGAGATCAAGCTGCAAGTGCGTGCGGCGATTGAGCGGCAAGTTTGCACGGGTGGTAGAAAGCAAGACAAGAAAATGTCGAAACTGTTGGGGAAACGGAAAATAGATTCATAGTGCAGAGTTTTTAAACAGCAGTGGACAGATGACTATTTGTTTGGCCAGTGCAAGGAAAAGGCAGTTTGTCTAATCTGCAAAGAGACAGTGGCGGTGTTCAAAGAATTTAACATCCGCCGACACTATGAAACCCGCCATGGCGGGCAGTATGCTAGCTTGCTGGGCCAACTGAGGAGAGACAAAGTGGCTAGGCTAAAAAGTGGATTTGCTGCCCAGCAGAGTACAATGCTACGCCAAACACAGATGAACCTGTCATCCGCTCGGGCCAGCTTCAAGGTAGCTCAACTGATTGCAAGCTGTGGAAAGTCGTTCAGTGATGGGGAGTTTGTTAAGAAGTGTTTGAACGCTGTCGCGGAGGAGGTGTGTCCGGACAGGAAAGATGCTCTGAACGCGGTGAGTCTGTCCGCATCTACAATTACCAGGCGAATTGAAGAAATGGGGCATAATGTACATGTCCAGCTGAAAGAGAGAGCTAAAGATTTTGAGTGTTTTGCATTGCAATGGATGAGAGCAATGACGTGCAGGACACGGCACAACTGCTGAATTTTATTTGGGGAGTAAATTCAAATTTTTAAGTGTCCGAGGAGCTGGCAGCTCTACAAAGTCTCACGGATACTACGACAGGAGAGGATATTTTTTATGAAGTACGCCAAACGATGGAAGAGTTGGGTTTAGACTGGTCTAAGCTTGCTAGCGTCACAACGGACGGTGCTCCGAGTATGGTTGGTGCGTCGCGGGGGCTAGTGGGGCGCATAAAAAGAGAAATGCAGGAACGAGGCCTCACCCCCCCACTACAAGTCCACTGCCTGATTCACCAGCAAGCACTGTGCTGCAAAGTTCTGAAGTGGGAATCTCTCATGAAGGTGGTTGTGTCTTGCATAAACTTCATCAGAGGAAACAGACTAAAACACAGGCAGTTCTAAGCTTTCCTATCTGAGCTGGAGTCTGCCCATGGAGACGTGCTTTACCACGCTGAAGTCAGATGGTTAAGCCGGGGCAGAGTTTTGAAGCGCTTTTACGAGCTTCTACCCGAAATCAACGCCTTTCTCCTGACAAAGGGAAAAACGGTCCCAGAGCTGATCGACACAGAATGGAAATGGGACCTCGCCTTTTTAACAGATGTAACAGAAATTATAAACGGCCTCAATTTACAGCTCCAAGGCAAGGGAAAATTAATCTGTGACATGTATTCCCACTTAAAAGCATTTGAGGTTAAACTGGCGCTGCTTGTTGGACAAGTGTAAAACCAAGACTTCACCCATCTCCCTACTCGAAGCCTCTCAGCTGAGAAACCAGCGATCCCGTTTCCAACCAAGAAGGACGCACTGGAAACGCTGAGAGCGGAGTTCAGTGTGCGGTTCTGTGAGCTTCGTGCCCACGTTAAAGAAATGTGCATATTCCAGAACCCTTTTGCTGCCGACATTAATGACACCCTGCCTTCTCTTCAATTTGAACTGGCTGAGTTGCAGACCTGCGATGTGCTGAAAGACGCATTCAACCCCAAATGTCTCATAGAATATATGCTTCCCTCCCAAACGAGACCTTCCCCAACATAAGAAAGCACGCAATGAAGATGTCCACAGTTTTTGGGACAACAAATATATCTGTGAGCAAACTTTGCACGCATGAAGCTGATAAAAAATCTGACGAGATCAAGACTCTCAGATCAACACCTGCATCAGGCTCTGAGACTGGCTGTAACTGGAATGGAACCTGACATCAATCTCCTCACCAGTCAGAAGCAAGCCCACAGCTCACACTGATATGGTAAGCCTGCTGATTTCAATATCTATGAAAATGAAAAAATGTCAGTATAGTGCTCTTTTTGTAGGCAATATGTTTCTTGAACAGTGATGTCACAGACAAAATGAGACTGCAGCATATCATACAGGGCATTTCCCAGACGCTTTTATCCAATGAGACTTACAATGGCAGAGTCAACCATGCAAGGCGACAGGCAGCGAGCTCATCAGGAGCAGTTAGGGTTAAGTGTTTTGCTCAGGGACACACCAACTTTCAACTAGGTTACCTGGCATCAGCTTGCGTTTTTATTTTCCATAAAATAAAAGGAGTTCCTGCGGTACTTCAAATAAACACGTGAAGACTTTCTATTACTTTTTTTGCAAACCAACAGGTGGTGCCAACGCCCAGCGAAGGGCAGCTGCAAAATAATTATCATTATAATCTCCACAATAATACTGGTTGTCACTTTGGCCCATATCATTTCCTGTTATAGACTGACCCCGGCCCCCATCACAGAAAGGAAAGTTGATGTGGCCCCCACCGAAAAAGGTTTGGGTTCCCCTGGTCTAACCACAACACTGTCTTACCCCAACATATCTAGAAGAAAAGCAAGAAAACACCAGTGGCGAAGTCACGCCCCTTCCGGTAGAGCCCACGGGACCTATGAGATCGAAAAATATGAATGGGTTAGGATTACACATATGTTGTTTGTGGATTTAAATGACAATTTTTCATGCAAAGAAAACTAAAATATTTTGCGAAAAAGTGATAATGTTAGGTTTTGTGTGAGGCCGCTTTGTGAACTACAGCTCTTCGCTGCTCTCGACGAATGATATACGTCACCAGTCACCAGGGGCGCCGCCAGGGATTTTGGGCCCCATGAAAAGAACAGTATAATAATTTCTGTATTATAATTTCATCATCATTAGGGGCCTCTCTGGGCCCCCCTCCATCATGGGCCCCTAGAATCCGTCTCCTTTACCCCCCCTTTTCGGCGCCCCTGCCAGTCACCACCACCCACACGGGAACTCCGGTACAGAGTAGACATGGCGATCACCCTGCTCCGCTTAAAGGCCCACTATGCAACTTCGGGAATTTCTTTGCTGTTTTCTTGGTTTTGGAACGCACATTTCTCTACACAGCGCCCTCTACAGCTTTGTAGTAGATATTTTACAACACTGTCGTAACAACTAGTTGACGACCCTTCCCCATGCACTTCTACGCGAGCCATGTGCATTTGTTTTCAAAGAAGCCGGCGAATGCGTGGAGCCATGTCCGAAGTAGATGTTCATAAAGTGTAGGCAAGGTTATACATAAAAGGGTGTATTTGTATTGCAATAAACATAAATCCATCCTTTTTTATAGTTGACGGGGAGAATTTATATCCTAGATTATAATTGTTTTATCTTAGGTTGAACAGAACAATCAGTGTAAGAGGTTTGGCCAACATAATAATCTAAATAAACAAGAACCTGGATTCGGGGATTCAGTCTGTATCTGGGGGACGAGACAGACGAACAGCAAAACACCCATGGAAACAAAGGTGTTTATATGGTTGCAACCAAGCAAGCTAGAAACATACAGGGCTCACAACAAAACGGTTGAGAAAAGAATTTTTACAGGGCTCACAACAAAATGGTTGAGCAAACACATTTGTACAGAGACTATCAACATCAAGAATACCACGAAGACAAAGGCCACCCAAGGGTACTTTCAATTTCAAAAGCAACACGGCCGAGTCGGCGTCTGATTTGCAGTCTTCTTTTTCTTTCAGTTCACGCTATTCCTGAAAAGCTTGCCCAACGTTTACTCGTGTCTCTCTGCCGGTCAGTCTCCCTTTTTCTCTTCTTCTGTTCCTCCGACATTGGGCTTCTCTGTCTCTCGGCTGATCTATGATGAATATAACAATCCCTTAGTGACTTGTGTTTATATCGAGCCGGTTCCGTGTTTGGGGGTCTGTGCCGTAAAGCAATTCGTTACTTCGCGAGACCCGAGACTCCCGCGAGAGTGGGCGGCGGGTCGCCGGCAGAAACATATTCCTTTTCTCCGCCAAGATGCGCAAGGGTGAGTCGAAACAACGAACAATCGAACAAAAATGTATAATAGAACCATCGCAATGACTCTTAGCCTGTTATATTAAGGTAAATCAAGCCAAAAAAGTTGCATAGTTCCCCTTTCACTCGTGTCTGATCTCTTTTCTGGTCCATTCTTCTTTTGTTCCGTCGACGGTCGCCTCTTGGGTCCCTTATCAGTCGATTGATCCATGATGAATGCAACAATTGCCTCGCAACTGGCTGTTTATATCTAGCCGGTGCCATGTTTGGGTGTGTGTCTGTGCCGTAAAGCATTTGCGAAACTACAATCTGACTACATTTTCGAGGATACTTCCGCTGCGTCACATCCGGATTGTGTCGGCCCGAACAGAGCAAGTTGCATATGCGCTTTTTCACTGGAGAGGCGACATGGGTAAATGGCACACCCACCAATCGACCAAGAAATGGATGCAGAACCATCAGCATAACTCTCAACCTGCATACTTAATGTAATTTTAGCTAAAAAAGTTGCATAGTGGGCCTTTAACTGCTTTTTTCCAAGGGGAGGATAAAAGCATCGATGCTTTTATCCTCCCCTTGGAAAACCTAACATTATCAAACTTCTTCACGAAAATGTTTAGTTTTCTTTGCATAAAAAATTATCATTTAAATCCACAAACAACATATGTGTAATCCGGGGCATATAAAGAATGGGACCAGAAAATAATTACTTTCATTAATATTTTTCCTACCGGAACGGGCCTGACTTCGCCACTTTGAAAGAAAAACTGGCATTTGACCCACAATTTGTTTTTGAATGTTAAGTAAATGTTTTAGAAATTTAGATATTAGTTTTGATAACATATTCCCCACATTGACCATGACATTTAAAGCATATCTGCCTACATATGATGGACTCCGTATGAGCATGACTTTAATTCCAGTTTCCTAACACATAATGACAATTATAATATTAATACTAAATTGACTACTTTTGCGTAAGTATTGTAAATTAAGGATTGAGGCTAGCACTTCTGCAGAGTATGATTAATAATTACATTTATTTTTGGTAAGATGGATACTAATTTCACTTTGTTTTAAAATGTTATTGTTAATTTATAGTAGTTTTACCCTCTCCCATGCAACAAAATATAATATATAAGACAACAATTATCTCATATTGTGTTTACTGTGGTACATTGTTTATTGACGTTACGAATGATACCAGGTTATACGGGTGTTCTAAACATATCAACACAGACACACTTATACCAACTGACATTAGACATGCACAAACAAGGTAGCAAAATGGCAGCGGTGAACATCTGGGGATAATGCTAACCCTGTCATCCACTCATTGGCCAGAACACAAATATGAATATAACCCCCATCAGCGGGAATACGACCAATGGGAAAGAGGGGGGAGTCTGATAGCAGAGATCAGGAGAAGGTCAACATATTTACACCGACTGATATACTGAGCTAGCCTGGCTCCGCCCGCCTAAGTACTTCCGCTCAATTTGAATTTCCCTTCAGTACCACCGTACGTCTGTGTCTGCGGTATGTTAGTGTGTTTTCTCCGTCCAAATTAGCGAACAGAGGAAGTGGCTGGGAATAATCACGTTAATGTCAGCTCTCGTTGACGGACATCTTCACGCACAGTGTTTGGTTTGTTTACTCCTGCAGATCCAATAGTATTAAACAGACACCCGCCTTCAAGTGAGTTAACGTTTGTCAATTGAGTAGGTCCAGACTCTGTGCAAATGAAATGAAGTATGAGAGTCTGGTAGGACCAGGCTAACACTGAGCTCCAAAATAAAGAATGCAGATCTTCTGCAGTGACAATAAAAAGCAATTATAATTATTGTTATAAATAAAACATTTTATATATATATTTCTCTGATATAAGTTGCACAAAGTCCCGTTCACTGTTTTTGTAATTCACCTGACACGCAAACTACAACACACACACACGCCACACACACAAGCTACAACACACACACACACACAAACACACACAGACATGCACACACACCCAGACACCCCCCCCCCCCCCCCCCCCCCCACACACACACACACACACACAGACACATACAGACCAATACCCCCCCACACACACACACACACATACAACACAAACGCATACACACACACGCCACACAATTTTGCTAAAATTTGAACATTATCATGTCCAGTGCTAACAAACCAATACTGTTGGGTCTGGGAAAGGAGAAGGGTTATTCTGAGGACATCTAAAGGTTAACAGAGGGTTAAGGGCCAGGTCATTGGGGGTTACATGCAGCTCAATATGTACAAGTGAAAACTCCCCCTTAAACCCTCCTTCCTTCCTTCCTTCCTTCCTTCCTTCCTTCCTTCCTTCCTTCCTTCCTTCCTTCCTTCCTTCCTTCCTTCCTTCCTTCCTTCCTTCCTTCCTTCCTTCCTTCCTTCCTTCCCTCCCTCAGTTCCTCCCTCCCTACCTCTCCCTTCCTCCCTCCATCCCTTCCTCTCTCCCTACCTTCCTCCCTACCTCCTTTTTCTTCCTCCCTCCCTCCCATCTTTCATTCATTAATTTCCACAAATCTTCCTCTCTACCCTTTTCCATTTTATTCTGCTTGCTTCTGTATTTGTATTCTCTTTGTATTTTAAACCCTCTCCGTTCCTGTCCTGCCTCCTTCCTCCTCACTTCCCTGTATCTATCCCGTTATAAATCCTCTTCTTCCTCCTCCCTTCCCTAATCTATCCCATTATAAATCCTCTTCTCCCCCATCCCTTTCTTGGCCCTCTGCTTTACTTCAGGTCCCCGGCGTCTCCCTGAATGGTCTTCTTGATCCTCAGCAACATGGTGGTCAGCCACTGGTCGAGACGCGACACAGAGTCGAAGTCCTTCACAGCCTCGGTGAACGCCTCGCTGTTCTGCTCCTCGTGGGCGTCAAGCAGTTTCTATGGCAACACCAAAACAACCACTTGATTTGCTCCATTTGCGTACTGCTACTACCAGTGTAATCAACTGAAATCGATCTCAAATTGAATATTCTCATGAATAAATGAACCACGGATGAACTACATTTGGAATAAGTATTGTGATGCAGCCTTTACCTTGAGCAGTTTGAGTTCTCTGGAATCTGAGAAGGCTGGGAACATTTCTTCATACTTCTCAATGGCCAGCTGGACACAGAACCCACAATTAGAAATAAACGAACGAACAAAATAGTAAGTAAATGAGTTAGTTAGTCGTAATTAGGTAAGTAGGTAAGTAAGTAACTAGGTAAGTTATTGAGTAACATTTTAAGTAGGTGAGTTAGTGAGTATTTAAGTAACTAGGTCTAAGTGAGTAAGTAAGCAAGTATGTAAGTCAGTAAGTAAGTTAGAATACAGTATAAGTACAAAGCAGAGTTATTACGAATAATAAATAACATTAATAATGCACTTTTCTATATTAATATATTTACATAATAGTAACACTGGCCAGCGAATATGTAATATTTAACTGGGATACAGAGAGTTGGGTTTCTGAACCAACAGGTCTCTGTTTTCCCAATAAGCTCACTCTGTGGCAGGGCAGTGACATGGCCTTCCCAACAGGCCCACTATGTGGCAGTGCAGTGGACATGGCCTTCCCAAAAGGCTCACTATGCGGCAGGGCAGTGACATGAATTTCCCAACAGGCTCAATATGCAGCGGGGCAGTGACATGACGTTCCCTAAAGGCTCAATATGTGGCGGAGCAGTGATATGGCGTTCCGAACAGGCTCACTATGTGGCGGGGCAGTAACATAGCGTTCCAAACAGGCTCACTGTGTGGAAGGCAAGTAACATTGCGTACAGATGATTATGTGGCGGGGCAGTCATATGGCGTACAAAGGGTCACTATGTTGCAGGCTAGTGACATGGCGTTCCCAACAGGCTCACGATGTGGCGGGGCAGTGACATGGCATCCCAACAGGCGCACTATGTGGCGGGGCAGTGACATGGCGTTCCCAACAGGGTCACTATGTGGCTGGGCAGAGACATGGTGTACAGAGGCGCACTATGTGGCGGGGCAGTGACATGGCGTTCACATCAGGCTCACTATGTGGCAGTGACATGGCGTACAGAGGATCAATATGTGGCAGGGCAGTGACATGGTGTTCCCAACAGGCTCACTATGTGGCAGTGACATCGCGTTCCCAACAGGCTCACTATGTGGCAGTGACATCGTGTTCCCAACAGGCTCACTCGTGGCGAGGCCGTGACATGGAGTTCCCAACAGGCTCACTATGTGGCGGAGCAGGGACATGGAGTTGCCAACAGATTCACTATGTGGCGGGGCAGAGACATGACGTACAGAGGCTAACTATATGGCGGGGCAGTGACATGGCGTTCCCAACAGGCTCACTATGTGGCAATATGGCGTACAGAGGCTCACTTTGTGGCGGGGCAGTGACATGGCGTTCCCAACAGGCTCACTATGTGGCAATATGGCGTACAGAGGCTCACTTTGTGGTGGGGCAGTGACATGGCGTTCCCAACAGGCTCACTATGTGGCAGTTACATGACGTACAGAGGATCATTATGTGGCGGGGCAGTGACATGGCGTACGGAGGGTAAATCTCTACCTTTGCGTTGAGTTCATCCACGATGAAGTGGCAGAGGGAGGCTTTGAAGAAGTACTCCTTGGCATTGTATTTCAAGAGTGGGTTATCCATGGTGCTGGTGGCAACCTGCAAAAACACGCACACATGCACAAGCACACAGATACATACACACAGTTTAGCCCGGTTCAATAGATGGACAAGCAATTGTAGTTAAAGGTCCCATGACATGAAAATCTCACTTTATGAGGTTTTCTAACATAAATATGAGTTCCCCTAGCCAGCCTATGGTCCCCCAGTGGCTAAAACTTGCGTTTGGTGTAAAACGAGCACTAGCTGTTCTGCTCGCCTTTGAAAAAACGGAGGCTCAAACGCGCTGATTTGGAATGTCTTTATTTATGTCGTCATAAAGCATCTAAGCTCCTCCCCTTACTCTGCCTGGCCCGCCCAGAGACGTTGGCCCGCCAATGAGACACGACCGTGCGAGCACCACATGTGTTACAGTACACACACTGTAACGCAAGTGTTTCTTGTCGGTTCTTTGACATCTCTTGTATTTCCACAACGAGACTGTGGTAGGGGTTATCTGAGCCATGGTTGAGAAGGAATTGGGGGAAAGGAACTTTGGCTTTGACTCGCTGAAGTACATGAACTGCGACATGCCGCCGGTTGCCGCGAGGCACCATCGCCCGGCAGCGGGCAGCCGGCAGCAGGCAGCGCGCGGTTCAGTCTACTTCAGATTGATGTGAAAGTGACGTCGCAGAATCCGAACCAGAACCAGAGACGTCGCAGAATTTTTTGGCCGTGATAATATGTATTATATGATATAGATATCTATATATTATTTAGATATAGAGCTCCAGGACTGTAACGCAAGTGTTGTACACTTCCTGGTTATTTGGATAACCGTTCTGCTTTTGGTGTTATGGCGCATAACACGTCGGACTCTCATCTCTGGTATTTCTACAACCAGAGATGATATATATATATATTTATAGCTACAGACGCCAAAACAGCGCATTTGGGAGAAGCTCAATGTGCGACTGGCTCGGAGTGGCTGTAACTCTGCACCACGGCTGAATTTCGGGAACGTCTTTGAATACTGTGTTAGTTGCCCACTAATAACTATATTAAAGAATACATAAAATAGCATGTCATGGGACCTTTAAAAAAGACACATTACACACACATACACACACACGCTGTTGGCTGTTACCTGTTCGTAGATCTCGATGGCCTTCGCGTACTGCTCCATCTGAGCGCTGTAGTGTCCCACCTTCAGGAGACATTTGTTGGCCGAGCTGAAGCAAACACACAAACACAAACACACACACACACGCACACACATGCACACACACACACGCGCACACACAACAACACACATATATGAACTCTTTATCATTATCATCACAGGGGTATAATATGGCTTGACATTCAAAAGAATAAAGTTCTGGCGTTCAGGTGAATTATTAGAAGAGGTTAACAGCTACAATAAATCAATATGGAACACCCACCTGTTAGACTCCTCCCCCTTATAGTAGTCTGCTGCTTGTTCATAGTGAGCGATGGCCTGAATACCCACACAAACAAACACACACACATTCATGAAAAGGCCTTTTCTGATTGGCTCTAATTTGAGCCAGGTCATTTTCCTTCACAAAATCTCAAGTGAAGTCCAATGCAAATTGATGGAATGTGCCTTCAACAGAGATTTGGTCGAATCAATCACATCTGACCAATCAAAGCTTGTTCAATCAGAGATGCTGCTCTCCAGGGTTTCACTGAAACTGAAATGACTAACAAATTCAGGACACCAAACCTCCCCTTACCTTCTCAATGTCTACCAGCTCAGACTCGTACACTTCTGCAATGGTGATGTGGTGTTTGGCTGCGATCGTAAAACGACCCTAGAACACACACAAAAACCCAAAACATATAATAACCCTCGATAATAAGTAACTATACATGATATTGTGTTTAAGTTAGGACTAACCATGTCAGTGTAGATATCAATTGCTTGATTCAAACAGTTGATGGCCTCTAGAGAAAGAGAGACAGGCAGATTGACAGACAGAAAGAATCACAGACAGAGTGAGACATTGACAGGAGGGGGGAAGGGAAAACGATTTACAGGAAGCAGGCACAGAGGAGTAGGAACAGGTATGTTTAAATCCCTCCAGTGTGTGTGTGTTCGTATGTGTTTCATCCTCATGTGTGTGTGTGTGTTTGTGTGTGTGTGTGTGTGTGTGTGTGTGTGTGTCTCAACCTCCATTCTGTGTGTGTCTCACCCTCCTGTCTGTATGTGTGTGTGTGTGTGTCTCAACCCGTGTGTGTGTCTAAACCTCCTGTCTGTGTGTGTCTCACCCTCCTGTGTGTGTGTGTGTGTGTGTGTGTCTCACCCTGTGTGTGTGTTTGTGTCTCTCACACCCATGTGAGTGTGTGTGTGTTTGTCTCAACATCCTGTGTGTGTGTCCACCCTCCTGTGTGTGTGTGCGTCACCCTCCTGTGTATGTGTGTGTGTATGTTACTCACCCTCCTGTGTGTGTGTGTGTCACCCTCCTGTGTATGTGTGTGTGTGTATGTTACTCACCCTCCTGTGTGTGTGTCTCCCCCTCCTGTGTGTGTGTCTCACCGTCCTGTGTGTGTGTTTCTCACCCTCCTGTTTGTGTGTGTCTCAACCTCCTGTGTGTGTGTATGTGTGTGTCTCACCCTCCTGTGTGTTTCTCAACCTCCTGTGAGTGTGTTTCTCACCCTCCTGTGCGTGTTTGTGTCTCACCCTGTGGATCCGCCTTCTTGTAGGCGTTTCCTGCATCCACAAAGCTGGTGGCTGAGTCCAGTTTGTTCTGGAGCTGCATGTGGAGTCGAGCGGCCTGGCAGAACGCATTTCCTGCAGCTACACACACACACACACACACACACACACACACACACACACACACACACACACACACACACACACACACACACACACACACACACACACAAACACATGTTGAGTTGCATCACCGGAAAGCATAATCGTTCACGAAATTTCTTCAAAAAATAAAACAAGGTCAATATAAAACATATTAAAAAAATGACGCAGTGTGTAATACATTTTCTCTATCAGCATTCTATCAGCAACGACAATCATTGAACTTATTGCAGGGCCACACCTTAATTTCAAGAAGGCCAAGAAATAGGCTCAGGATTCATTATGTATTGTTTGATTACATAATAAATTAATCATCATAGGGTAAAAGCATACAACTTAGGTGACAGAAAGAGAGGGGAGGAGAGTTAGCTATTTTAAAAGTTGTGTTTGCAGTTTTGTTTTAGAGACAGAAAGGAGAGATGAGTCCTGGATCGGTTCCAGAGAGAGGGGGCGGCGAAGGGGAAGGCCCTGCCTCCCGATAAGCGGAGAGATCGCTGTGCGTGCATGTTTGTGTGTTTGTCTTACCACTCCAGTTCTTTACCATCTTGAACATGTTGGCAGCTCTAGCATACATCTCACAGGCATCCTCCACTTTATGATTCCCCCTAACACAAGAACATACAAACACAGACACACTTGTGAATCGGATATTCACTGGATTGAATATTCTTTGGATCTTTGTACAATTACAACTAAATAGAGTTTTAGAGAATTGATGATAAATTATATTTATCATTTCTTCATGCTAATTATAATATAGGACGTTTTTCCATAGGACTATTTCCCTAAAGTCTTCCTTCAGATATTTGAAACTGATTAATATTGCTATCCAACCGTTTCTGCACCGCACGGAGTCAGTATCTAGTCGGTATCTCTGCAGCAGGCTTCTGACTGCGCAACACCCCCGCCCCCTCCCCCGCAACATGTGACCGCTGTTCCCGCTGTGATGGACTATGTTATATTATCTTTATATTATAACAGCGACATGTGAAATAAACAATAATAAGCAATCCGGCTTTGAAGGGACTGCAGACCTGCCTGATTGAAACCCACCCCAACACAGTGGGGGGGGGGGGGGGGGGGGGGGGGGGGGGGGGGGGGGGGGGGGGGGGGGGGGGGGGGGGGGGGGGAGAGAGAGAGAGAGAGAGAGAGAGAGAGAGAGAGAGAGAGAGAGAGAGAGAGAGAGAGAGAGAGAGAGAGAGAGAGAGAGAGAGAGAGAGAGAGAGAGAGAGAGAGAGAGAGAGAGAGAGAGAGAGCATCCTACCCGAACATCCCTCCTAGGAATGATCCGGACGACTTAACCTTCTTGTCCGCCTCGGCCATCAGCTGGACGGCTTCCTTCTCTTTCCCGGAGTTATCCATCGCTGTTATCAAGGTGAATATGCGGACCTAAAGGAAAACAGAGCGATGTTCCGCAGTGGCACGAACGTCTCTCGGTGCTGAAGCTGAGGTGCGACTGTTCCTCTCCACGTGTGACGTCATCTATAAGGCTGGTACCGCCCCCTAGCGGCGGGAGGGGGGCTTAAAGAAACCCCCCAGCCGCCCACCATGACTGGTAAGACCCAGACAAGCTGACCAGGGGCTTCACTTCACAATTTACCTATAATCTTAGACCGCCATCATAAGGGTGTACAAGGCCTGAGGTAGAGCTATCGTGTCTCTAGCAGACACGATAGCTCTACCTCTCCTAAACCATCTGATCTCCATTTCATTCTTCCATGGCTCATAATAATAATATTATATTATATGATAGGTATGTGTATCATAGGTCCACTGAAACCAGAATAAATCATCATATTTGCATTAAATGTGTTTAATTCAAAACAGCATCCAGTAAATAAACTTTAAATAAAACATGAAATAAACAGTAAAGCATGCTCAGTTTCAGTTGGTAGGTGTGGGTTTTACAAGGCGTATCGCTGGAGATTATCAGCCACTGTATTTGACATCAGTTAGCAACACACGGGGGAGCTATAGGTGTTTCTTTAAATGTGGTATTTACAAACTGACTTTATTTATAATGCATCACATACAGCTTTAAATACATCATTGGACCTTACATTATTACAAAATATTGTAGAAATGAGTCTGGATATCCAGTCTAGAATGATCTACAATGTTCCACAGAAGAATGTGTTAGGTTCTTACAAAATGCCCATTCGACAACAACATGATATCTTGTTGACTAGGTGGAGACAATGCTAGAAAGTCCACAGAATTTGAGAAAATGTTTGAAAAACACGGTACTAGCAATGTTCTTACAAAAACTCGTATAGTCGATTTCTCCATTGTATTTGGTTTTATGGTTACCCAATTGATTCATGGTCCCCCACCAGCATTGTACTCTTAAACATGCACACACTAAATCAGCCATTTGCTCCATCAAAAAAATATCTTTTACTTTTCTCAAACCCTAACCAACCATGAGTCGATCTATCCAGGGACTCTTGGTGATAATATAGCATAATAATAACTGTAGTAGCTACACCTTGAGCAACTAGAGGATGCTAATGTAACCGTACATAGTGCAGATTGAAATAGATAAAAATAATAATAATAATAAATAACACATACCCACATGCACATGCTGGGGCCGATTGGAATATTATTACTTTAAACCTTTTAACAGTCTTTTGGTGTATTTTCCATTCTCAAGCAAGCAAGTAATATTTACTTGTAAAATAAGAGCATATTAGTCAGTTCTTTGGGACTTTGGTTGATCAAAACTAAGCTATAATGTATTTTCCCTACAAAAGCCAGATTTACAAAGCATACAAAACAGTTTTGGTTTCACCAACAAGCACTAATCCATCCATCAGGTGCATTTGATCATTGCTTTGGAAGCATGTTCTCAAACACATGTCGTCAGATGTGAAAACATGTTTTCAACAATCTGTACATCTCAAACAGACATTGGACTGGGGAATACACACCATCGCACACACATTTAAACATATTATCCTAACCCTCATAAAACCATGCTGCTTTACCCCAAACCAAATGCATTGGTTTACATAATGTACAGTTGATATACTGTTCAGAAAGCCAATCATTCATAAATATAGTTAAATGACCTTGCTGGTCAATGTTATTGGAACCATTCAGAAATGAATTGTGTTAACATCAGCTGGTTCATAAGCATGTGTCATTTTGATTTCATACTGTCGATTTTACAGATTTGACAGGTTCCCGCTGAGATGCTGGACCAGCTTGTCGTTGTTCTTCAAGCATTGTTTTTCGACTGCAGCCTCAACCTTCCCTCTTACTGGTGGAGCTGATTCTGGTTATTGATTATAAGCGGAGGACAAGGGCTGTAGAATGGATGTTTTGGCGCATAAAGTAGGCATTTTAAAACATGAAATACATAGAAAGAAAAAGCATGAGCCTTAAAAAGATATGTGGATATAATCGTTGCTCGAATGTATTCGCTGTGAGCCCAGAAAACACACAGACCCACAAACTGAAATGCCTTTGGATTTGACTTACTTTGGGTGATTTAGTTCCAGTAATGGGCTGGATTAGAATCCACGTAACCCAAAGATGTACACGGATACAGTTTGGTCTTCAGTCAGAACCAATAAAAGACCTTAACAATAACAATATGTTCACTTATGTATGGAGAGAGATAAAGAGAGATAGATAGATCAATAGATAGATGGATGGGTAGATAGATAGATCTAAAGAAAGATTGATCCTATATCATGCATGCGACAAGCTTTGGGGATTTGATCAGAATATCAAGGCCTTGAAAATGCTCAGAGTTGCAATCCTTAGAGTTAAAGAGCATTGATATTTATAGAAATATATGTATATATGAAAAATATATAGACCATCTCATATGATGTTTCTCCATCTTCCCTTTGTCTGCTCTCTCTCTCTCTCTCTCTCTCTCTCTCTCTCTCTCTCTCTCTCTCTCTCTCTCTCTCTCTCTCTCTCTCTCTCTCTCTCTCTCTCTCTCTCTCTCTCTCTCTCTTTCATATATCATCCGTCTTCCTCTGAGAGAGGATCATGTGGGGTTGAGGAGCGGGACTTGCTGTGACCGCGGGCCAACTTCCTGTCCAGCAGGAAGTCCTCGATCTCCCCCGGTAACATCTGGAACTTTTCCTGAAAGTCAGCATCCACGGCTCCCAGGAGCTGGGGTTGAAAAAGTGCACACGTGAGCTTTTGGGTGTCACATCCCGTCAGTGTGTTTCCCAGTGTGTGCCAGTTTGTCTTGGTTCTTTGCATCAAGCATCCCTGCATTTTCCTAACGATATTCACAGTTCCTGTTGTTTTTTTATCTACTGAGTCCTTTTTCCCCTGCTGCTCACCCAGCTGTTACATTGTGTGCATGTGCTGAGTGTGATTGTACATGGAGTTTGTATGTGTGTGTGTGTGTGTGTGTGTGTGTGTGTGTGTGTACATGGAGTTTGTGTGTGATTGTACATGGGAGTATGTCCCTGTGTGTGTGTACATGGAGTTTGTACGAGTGTGTGTGTGTGTGTGTGTGTGTGTGTGTGTGTGTGTGTGTGTGTGTGTGTGTGTGTGTGTGTGTGTGTGTGTGTGTGTGTGTGTGTGTGTGTGTGTGTGTGTGTGTGTGTGTGTGTGTGTGTGCGTGTACATGGAGTTTGTGCGTGCGTGTGTACCGTAGGTTTCTGCTCCATTATCTCCTGAAGGAGCTGCTCGTTCTGCTCCCCCATCTGGTCCTGACGCTTGGCTTGGGTTTCCTCCAGCTTCAGACAGACAGACAGACAGGGAAGTGACACAGGCATAGAGAGTGATACCCTATAGGAAGTATTGCTTGATGGGTACCAAGTTGGAAGACATGCTAGCAGATAACAGACTGAGTCCTCCTCTCTCACCCGCTTGATGTTCTGAACCACTTCGGTGACGTAGGACTTATTGATCTCAATCTTCTCCCTTCATACAGAAGCACAAGGACAGTAGGCCTTCATCAGAAAGGAGCTCTCATAGGGCCAAACACAGGTGGGTCTCATGAAGTTAACTGCTAGACCTCAGTGTTCTGTAATACTATGTGTCGTTGCTCAGTAGACAGTTTGAAAGATGCATCATTGAATAACCCTATATGTTTTAGTATTAAGTATTGCATGGTATGTTATGGGAATGATATGTGGTGGTAAGACGTATTTGTCTATGGCTCAAGGTGTTAGTAATGGATAGGGTCCATAAAGGGGTGGGTAATGATGTGTACAGGAAAGAGAAGGATGGTTTGAATATATGGGACAGCAGAGCTTACTCTTCTGCCAGATGTTTCTCTTTGGTCTTGGCCTGATTGATCTTGTCTGTTCTCCTCCGATCCATTTGCTTCTTCAACTCTTTCTTTTCCCTGTCCAGAGAGTAGAATACAGTGAGCGGAGCTCACATCACAATGAAGGTAGGACTCCAATGTCTTCTGCCGTCCATGCTGGTCTGTTCTGGGTTATTAAATGTGTTTAAGCTGACTTTGAGCATTGCGTCAGTTTGTTGATCCAAATGGGTTAACAGTCACTGTACCTAAACGAAATGCCCAATACCCAGAACGGGAGTAGGTTTATAGGGCTTGGACATCAGATTGCATCATGGGATTTTTTGTTGGCGATAGCCCACGATTTAGTATTCAAGAGAGTAGTAATGTAAAGTCCTGAATAAATGTAAATATACCGTATCAATCAAAACGTGTATCCTATGTTAATCACTAAACAATGACCAAAACGCTATTAGTAACGTTAACATTTTAGTGCTACTATACTTTCAAAATGCCGACGGTCATTGAGATGTGACGTCACGATATGTAAGCCCTAATATAAATAAAATCGTACTCTAATCTCATATGTATGAACTGGCTCACTTATCACAGATGTCTTTGAGTTTCTTCATCTGAGTGTTGTGATTCTCCTCCGCCAGGCCGGTGAGTCGCTCGGTCAGCTGTAAGACAAGGAGGACCCTGAGACAGGAACGCTAGAACATTCAGCTATATGTTCGTTACACCCTCACAACCAGTTTACAATATAGTCCAGGTCCAAAACAGTGACAACAATGGGGCAGCAGTTGGGTGGATTGACTGACTTTGTTAGAGATTGTATTTAGTGTTTTGGTGTGATAGGGTAATTGACTAAAGTCATTAGAGAATGTATTTGGTTTGTTTCAGTTTTAGTGTGTAGTTGACTAACGCCATTAGAGGTTGTATTTGGTTTGTTGCAGTGATAGTGTGTAGTTGCAAGGGTAATATAAGGTTCATTGGTGTTCCAAACATGGAAGAAGCAGAAGCAGCAGTGTGGTGATGTGGCTGTGTGGGAGGCCCACCGTTTTGATGTGTTCCCTCTGCAGGTATTTCTGACTGAAGTACTGCTCCTGTCTCAGAGCCAGGAGATGCTTGTGCTGCTCCTCCTTCAGCTGCTGCAGCTCCTCCTCCCGCTCGCCTTCTGCAGACTCACTCCTTAGAAACACACACACACACACACACACACATTAACACACACACACCTACACAAGCATGCATATGCACGCATACACACTAGCACGCACAGACACATGCGAGCACAGATGCATTTGCATACGCACACAAAAACACGCAGACGCATTAACGCCTCCACAAACACACGCATGCACAGACGCATGCAAAAACAGGCACATTCCCAAACGCACACACATTCATGCACATTCACGCACAAACACACACACGCACACACACGCACACACACGCACACACACGCAAGCGCTCTCCCTGTGCCTGTTCTTGCTGTGCTGTCGCGCGGTCTTCTTGTGGCGGTTGTTGAGGTCTCTGATGAGCTCAGAGGTCTTCTTCTGGTGCCGTCTCACCAGCTCTTTGAGCTCCTTGAACTGTCGCCTCTGTTCCTTCTGGTAGCCCTTGAGCTGCTGCAGGCTCTCCAGCGAACACAGCGGGAGGTCTGGGGACAGGGTCACTCAGTGAAGGCCTATGAATCTGGCCCTCTGCTGATACGGCTGGCCGTCAGAATGTTCAGCGTATTGATTAAAGAGTTGGGTGCTCTGGCAGACTGTTTATTGATTATATTTATATAACATGATTTAACTTACAAATGTGCAGGCACGCGGTATAAGAGTCAAAGGGGTCGCTTCTTACAAAATATTAAAGCAATCTCACATGCAGATGTCCGAATATCGAGGAGACTAGCCCTCTGGTCAATTTGACTTATGGTATTAATGTGGTCATTTGTATGACTAACCTATCAGAACACTGAGCACCAGATCTTCTGTTTTGGCCGCGGGCTTGGCCGCTTCTGTTGGAACACCAATGGAAGACAACATCACAAGATCACGGAAAATAGTTAAATAGGAGTAGAATATTTAGGAATAGAAGGGGGGAGGAGGAGGAGGAGGAGGAGGAGGAGGATGAGGAGGAGGAGGAGTTAGAATAGAAGGAATAGGAGTTAGAATAACTAGAAAAGGAGGAATTCTGGAAGGACATTTACGGAGGTTTGAAGCTGAGTTTGAATTGAAAGGCAGCTGAAGGCTGCCCCCTGCTGGAAGAGAGCCATAAGAGGCTCTGGCCGTGGTGCTGAAGGACATGAGCTGATTCTGAGTCAACGGGGGTTTGAGTGGAATTGAAGGGGAATCAAGAGCTTCTGGTTCGATTCCCTGGCTTTGTGTTGCATTAAACCCATGCTATGTGGTATTCCTATAAGTGGTAGCAGACAGTGTATGTATTTGTTCTGTATTTCTTTAATTTGGTGTTGGAGGATTGCCACTGGAGCAGAATGTGTTACCTGTGGCTGCTGCCTGCTGATTGGCTGCGGTTGCCTTTGGTGTCGTGGTGATTTGCGTTTGGCTGGTTGGCCCAGGGGCGGGGCTAAGACCGTTCTCTACGGGGATTGGCCCTGGGTCGTTCTTCCGGTCTAAAGAGCTCTCAGCCTCCTCCTGAATAGGAAATAGGGCTTTAGACATTAAGATAAGCTTCAAAGAATTAAATACAACCTGACCTGTTTGCAATGTGTTTGTTTGAGTAAACTTTAAGGATGGAGTGAACCACTCTCTTAAAGTCTGTTGAATGGTTCACTCCATCCTTACCTACAATATCCCCAGATTGAACGGCATATAAGTTACATCATCACAATTTGTACTCTTTTTACCTTTACTTTTCTTGAACATGCTAAATATCAACTTATTGAAGGACCACATTGATGTATTTGTGATGTATTGCAATTATATTAGTGGATACAGTCTTCAGCTTGAGAAGGTTTCATAGTATCTCATAAAACACCACTTACTAGTACTTATGTTAAAATATAAATAAATAAATGAAAAAGTTAAAAAGGAGGCACGACCAGTGGAGAGGAGACCTCGGGGAAGACCCAGGACTAGGTGGAGAGAATATATCTCAACACTGGCCTGAGAACCCGTGAGGCTCCCCCCCTTCAGAGCTGGTCAATGTGGCCCGGGAAAAGGAAGTCTGGGGTCCCATGCTCGAGCTGCTGCCCCCACGACCTGACCTCCGATAAGCGGTCTGAAGATGAGGATGAGGAGTTAGAAAAAAGGTTGACAATTGAACAACCTTTACTTCTTGAGATATCCCTTCATTTGATCAGTGCACTTCAGCTCTTTGTGTTTCCCCTTAAGTAGAGGGCATCGAGGAACATCGTTCAGGGCCTCCTCCTCTCCTTAAGTAGAGGAACATGGTTCAGACAGACCTCAGTGTGGGCCTCTTCCTCTCCTTAAATAATTGGTGGGAACATGGTTCAGACCTCAGTGTGGGCCTCCTCCTGTCCTTAAGTAATGGGGGGGAACATGGTTTGGGCAGACCTCAGTGAAGGCCTCTTCCTCTCCTTAATTAGAGGGAAGAGGAGCATGGTTCACACCTCAGTGTGGGCCTCCTCCTCTCCGTCCTCCTGGGTCAGGGCAGCCAGCGCCTTGGACCGCTGCTCCAGCAGGTTGACGTAGCGGATGGGGTTGGACAGCGCCTCGATCACATCTGCCCAGTGTGAAGAATAACACTAGGATGTGACACACAGCTGGTACTGAGCTGATGACAGCATGACATATCAGAAACTATCACAATATATTATAATAATAATAAATAATAATACATTTAATTTAGAGGCGCCTTTCAAGACACCCAAGGTCACCTTACAGAGCATATAGTCATCATACATTTTTTAAAAAGCAAGACATTGTGGAAAAAAATAAAAAATAAATAAAAAAATAAAAAAATAAATAAACATAAGCAATAAGAAATAAATAAAAATAAAAAAACAATCAAAACAGTGATCAGTTAGACGTTGTGTGCGAGTTTGAACAAGTGATGCACAAATTATGCACAATTACAATTAAAATTTGCAAAAGTTTAACATTAAAGTGCATTTCGATGTTGATATGCATGTGTACAGGGGGCTGTGTGGATGTATGTGTGATAGATGCATCTGCACACATGAATGGGTGTGTCAGCGTGCGTCTATTCGTGTGTCTGTGAATCTGTATGTATTGGAGCCTTATACCTGCAAAAGTGTCCGGTACATAATCCTTAACCTCTAGCTGCACAAACACAGCGGGCAGAATCAGGTTCTGGTTCCTCTCGTTCCTCAGACCGATGTAGCGATAACCTGAAGTACAAATAACAAAAACTCTATTCAAGTTGCAAGTTAAATAAAATGTTACAAATACTTGCTCAAGTTTTGATCATACATTTGTAATGTATTGGGGCTAATTGATTGGATTCAAATTGGATTCAGGACCTGTTGGTACCAATGGTGAGTATTGGATTGTGACTCAGAGTCAAGGCTAGAGCTCTGGCTACAATCAATCTGCCATTGATGGCAGATTGATTGACTTGCATCTAACAAAAATACATTTCTACAAAAGATAAGATGTGAGGGGTATAAATAGGTGTCAATAAAAGCAATGTTTCTATTTTATAAATACATATCTCCATATTCCAGTTAAATACAGTTTCTTTACCCTTTAAAGCTTTCAGTAAATTTTTTCCAAAGGTTTTGTTCTGAACTGTATAAGGCATTTGTCGTAGTAACTCTTTCCCTGAGATGGAGCACACCTGGTCGTATGGCAGACACTGGAATGATGCGATGACCGATGAACTTTCCTCCCTCTTCAAAAGCAGCGATTCTCAGCGAGGCCAGGGTAGGAAGAATCACCTGTAAAAGATCAACGTGAGGAAACAACCAAACTGACCTACTAACCAACAACCAAAACAATCAGGCAGACTGACTAATTCAATAAATAACTTACTAACAAACTAACTAAGCAACGAACAAACCGACTAATCAACCAACTAAACTGTGTGTTTCCGCAAAAACCTTATTTATTTGCAGCAGCCTTGGTAAATCTGGAATTTATTGGGACAAGAGTTTCCGTGCAGTGTTGCGCACGCTCAACCACTAGTACCCCAGTCAATAATGCAACAAATTACTGAGCGCACAATATAATAACATTTTGCCTATAATGTTACATTTTGGTTCACCTATTACATAATGAAAAGAATAATAATTCTCTCCTTACGTTATGATGCAAGCATAATGATTTTCTCCTTATAGTGTGAGCATTTGAGGTGTCCTAGCCAAGACAGGCAAGATTGACCTACAGTCACACATAGCCTTCACACAAAACATTAGAAAAATAAAACAGTCGGTAGGGGGAGGGGGGGATATGGATATCAATATTGCGAGACTTTTCGGGAGGCTCAAGGAGGAGAGTAATAATACATTTCTGTGTATGTTAGCTTGTAGGCCTATGTAATGGTGCATTTCCACCGAGTGGTGTGTGTGTGTGTGTGTATGTATGTGTCTGCGTGCGTGCATGCGTTCGTGCAGTATGTGTGTGCGTGCGTGCGTGTGTGCGTACTGTGTGTGTGTGTGAGCTGCAGGCTGCTTGGCACATGCATACTGTCCGACATATATTGTCCGACAGGCTTGAAATTATAATAGTACGATTTCTTTCCTTCCTGCCTTCCTTCAATACTGCCTTTCTTCCTTCCTTCCTTCCTTCCTATTACCTTTTCTGCCCGCCTTCCTTCCTTCCTTCCTTCCTTCCTTCCTTCCTTCCTTCCTTCCTTCCTTCCTTCCTTCCTTCCTTCCTTCCTTCATTCCTTTCTTCCTTCCTTCCTTCCTTCCTTCCTTCCTTCCTTCCTTCCTTCCTTCCTGCCTGCCTGCCTGCCTGCCTGACTGCCTGCCTGCCTGCCTGCCTGCCTGCCTGCCTGCCTTCCTCCCTTCCTTCCTTCCTGGCTACATTCCTTGCTTGCTTCTTTCCTTCCTTCCTTCCTTCCTTCCTTCCTTCCTTCCTTCCTTCCTTCCTTCCTTCCTTCCTTCCTTCCTTCCTGCCCTTCCTTCCTTCCTTCCTTCCTTCCTTCCTTCCTTCCTTCCTTCCTTCCTTCCTTCCTGCCTGCCTGCCTGCCTTCCTTCAATCCTGCCTTTCTTCCTTCCTTCCTTCCTTGCTATTATCTTTCTGCCCGCCTTCCTTCCTTCCTGCCTTTCTTCCTTCCTTCCTTCCTTCCTTCCTGTCTATCTCACCTTTTCTCATACCTCTGTCTGTCTCACCTTCTCTCATACCTCTGTCTATCTCACCTTCTCTCATACCTCTGTCTGTCTCACGTTCTCTCATACCTCTGTCTATCTCACCTTCTCTCATACCTCTGTCTGTCTCACGTTCTCTCATACCTCTGTCTGTCTCACCTTCTCTCATACCTCTGTCTATCTCACCTTCTCTCATACCTCTGTCTTTCTCACCTTCTCTCATACCTCTGTCTATCTCACCTTCTCTCATACCTCTGTCTTTCTCACCTTCTCTCATACCTCTGTCTATCTCACCTTTTTGAAGACCACTGCCTCCTCGTCCCACACAGGGTTGATGGCGTTGTTCTGAGAGGTTTTGGTCCTCAGTGCTTTTCTCCTGGTGTCAACAGGAAGTCCGAACATCTCCACCTCAACATACACACCCACTCTGCGCTCGGTAAGGAACTGGCCTGAGATCACCTGACACATTAAATAAATAAATACTATTTTTTTTTCCATTTTTACCAACCATACCTTTGTGTTTTATATTTCTTTGAATCTAATGTCAACTTTGTCCCAGTATTAAAGTTATCTTATCAACATTTGAATGATGCTATATGAATACAGGAAAGGATGTGATATAAACTCGGCAGAACTCAAAATAACAATGGCAGTTTTTTTGGTATTAATTGCAAAGGCCTTGTTGCATAATCATCACAGCACTCCACATGTGCTAGAGAAAGAACAAGAAGGATATTACCTTGACAGAAAGAGTGTTGGCGACAATGCCGTCGACTGTGTTCTCTGTGAAAGGGTCAAAGTGTTTGTCCGGCCTTCTCATGAACTCGGGCTTCAGCCTGTACCCGCTGCGGCCATTGTACTCATACATGAAGAGATTCAGCTGTGTGGAAAGGTCTGGAACCGGTAGAGGAAGCAAGCCATATTGTTTAAAAGTACAGATGATAAGGTAAGAATGCTGTTTCAGGATAAGATATGCAATCTAGTCTCTTTTAGAGGAAACAGTGATGGTTGAGGTAATCAGGGAACGTCTTTAAGAGCAAAGGCTGGACTCTGATCTGTGAAGTTGGTGCAGTGGGTCTGCTCTTGTAGACAAGGGCGAAATGAGGGGGTTTGAAAGCCTTGTCCCATTTCATCCACTTTACACTTAACTGCATTGAGAGACACATTTATCCAATTTTAATAACATGATCAGTGTCGTGCAATATCATTTCTTAAATAATATATTTGATACAGAGATTCTTCCCTTCTTAATTTCTGCGCATATTTACATATTTACAGACAGAAATTTCCAAAAAGAACGGCACTGACATAAATAAATGGAAACAAAAACATGAAACTAACACCCTACAACCTGGTGTCATGCAATTTTATCTGTCATATAAATATGAAACATTTATTTTAGGTCACCAGCTCCTAAAGAAACTTGGCATCACGTATTCTGGGAGCAGTTTGGACAACAGCAGGGAGTTTGGACAGAGAAAGAGTTCAGAGGTTAAACTCTCACCTATCGTTTGGTAGTTGAGCGCCACCAGCTGACAGCCGGCGTTCCAGAAGAGTTGAGGCATGAAGTTAGAGGAGTCCACTCGCGTCCCCTTAGGGTATATACGACTCAGCTGGGATTTATTGTATCTGGTCAAGAGATTGGGTTAAGGCATGAGATACTTCAGCACAAAAAAAAGAAGAACAAAAGAAACCTTCAGCCTAAGTTTAAAGGAGGTTTTTTTTCCCCTCAATGTGTTTTCCGAGATTAAATAAGCTAAAAAAAAGGTGTTTATTAGTTTTATTTTGGGGGTATATTTTTTGTTATCACCTCAAATGTCCGAACAGGTGATTGCAATTCCTGTTGTGTTATCTTTCATCATATTTACTGTAATTAATTAACCAATGATGTCTGGTCTGGTGTTTTGCTCGTCTGACACCACAGGACCAATTCTCAGATGCGCCTCGAACCTCTTTCAATTTGTCAAGGGCTGTACTCAACAGACACAGACCAGAAGGTCTCTGGACACCATTGGATAGACCAACCAGAAGCCGCCATATAATCAACATCAGTCATCTTGGTTGTTTATGTATATGCCTCAACAGCACACATAGGGTGCTCCTCTGTACATTGTATCAAGCCCCCCCATATTAGATAGATGCTGTGATTGGCAGGTCCGCTGGAAATCAATCTTGAAGGGGTTTTGGCGTAACGCATACGCCAAAGCAAATCAAACATGAGCTGCAGATCGGTCTGGTCTCCAGGCTGCCAATGTGCTGTGCAAGCTCATGTAGAAGGACACGGTAGCCCCCTGCAACATTCCAGCTATTACAGCTATAACATTACAGCTACTTGAGTTTGTTAAATACAAACTATCAAACTCAGGAGTGGACCAAACAACCAGTCCGAGAACCAGCCGAAGAGATGGTCTCAGTTTGCTTCAAAATGAACCCTTGGGGAGTTTGCTTGAGATGTTTCAGGTGTTTTCCTGAAATGGAAGGAAAACACCTTGCGAAAATGTGAATGGCATCTTCACTGTGTTAAACCATATTTTAAAAGATGCAGATGTTCCTGTCTGGCTGTTAGCCCTGTAATAGTGGCAACTGTTGCTCATAGGTTAATTGAGCCACACCCATTCTGGTGCTCCTGAAGAGGGCCAGAGTTCTAGACTGGAGGGAGGCTTGAGTTGTACAAGTGAATCGACTGCTGTGCTAGTTTGTTTTAAGTAAAAATATGCTTTTTACCAACAACATTGTGCATCAAGGAAACTCTTTTTCACACACCTCCTCCACCATTAAGAGCACGCACAGTGGAATGTTTTCCTGAGGCAGCTACGGAAACTGAACGTCTCCAGCTCTGTTCGGTCCAGGTTTTACAGAGCCACTGTTGAAAACTATCTGACTTCGTCCATCTCAGTGTGGTATGCCTCAGCATCCGTCAATGCAAATAACAGGCTGCAACGTATCGTGCTCACAGCAGAAAGGCTGACTCGACAGGGGCAGTCTCAATCTCAATCAGTGACCTGCAAGAGGCCAGGGTCAGGAAGAGGGCAGGTCAAATTTCTGCTGATAAGTCTCATCCGGCAAAGGTCTTTGAGCTCCTCCCCTCGGGTAGGTGTTACCGTCCCATTAGGGAAAGGACCTCTGGTTCAAGATAGCTTTTTCCTTAAGGGTTATTTCTCTCGTCAATCAATGACTGCATAATTGAGATTAAACATCTCCTTCTCAAGTGACCTGGCCAAGAAAGGCTGCAGTAGCCTACAGTCACATATAACCGACAAACAAAACATTAGAAAAATAAAACAACTAAAACAGTCGGCAGGGGGGAGAGGGGATATCAATATCGCAAGTCATTTCGGGAGGCTCAAGGAGAAGAGTAATATTAAGTATGAGCAACAAAGTATAAAGAAATTTCGGGAGGCTCAAGGAGGAGCATAATATTACCTTTTAGCAACAAAGTGTAGTCTTGTGTTGGACTCTGTAGACATAATTCACCATACTGTGTTATTGACATGTTTTCGTTCCGTGTTATAGGGATATTTATCTTTATAAGCTTTGATTCATGTATGTGTGGATTTCGAAGGATTATCGTTGAGAATATTTATTTAAATGCAGAAGAGGGCTGCTGGGATGTGGTGTGTCGTCGCCATGCTGAAGTGGTGTGTCGTTGCTATGGTGATGTGAAGGATACTCCACAAACTCCACAGGGGACTTGGTGAGGTGCTCCAGTGCTTTGGTCTCTACAAAGGACGACATCTGGAAAGACCTGCCAGCCTCTGGACACACACACGCGCGCACACACACACACACACACACACAATCAAGAGTTTAGAGGGTCAATGTTGTCAGAAATATAGTAGTGTGGCAGGTCAAATGACTGGTCATGCTGTGGTAGACCTGTGTAGTAGTAGAAGTAGTAGTAGTAGTAGTATCACTAGTAGTGGTAGTGGTAGAAGTAGTTGTAGTAGTTGCAGTAGTGCTGCTCCATTTCACAGCTTTTTTCCAAGGTGAGGATAAAAGCATCGAAAGAGGTGAAAACCATGATAAGTCGGGGCATGTGGATAGTTTCCGTTATGCCGATGGGGCGATTGTCGGTCTTGTACACGCCAGTCGCAAGGAGCCTGACGTCACATACGAGACATGTAGTCATTCTCATTGTGTTTTCTCTCCAGCATTTAACTGAACAATTTCACAATAAACGGTCAAACTAAAGGCTGGGACCAGAAATAATATAATATATATAATAATTACTTTCTCTCGATTGAAAGTAATTATTTTCTGGTCCCAGTCTTTATATGCCCTGGATTACACATATGTTGTTAGTGGATTTAAATGATAATTTACCACCCATTTCACCCCACTTTGTCACGACTCAGAACAGGAATCAATTGCAGATCAAAAGGATGTATTCACAAACAGTCCAGCAGGCAAATCAGATTCCAGGTACAGGCGGGGTTCGTAAACAGGCAGGCAGGCAGACAGATACAGACGGACAGGTACTGGCAAGAGAACCAAAACCGATAGGCAGAAGACTTAGTCCAAAACAGGCCGGGTTCCAAACCGGGAAGAACAGTAAACTATAACTTCTCTTTAAAGAGCTTCACGCTAGTCTCACTCACGTGGCAGTCAGGTAGCAAACAGTACATACCGTGACGATCTGACAAAGTGAACAGAAAGGGTAGTGTTTAAATACTCCACCAATCAATACCAAATGAGAGACAGGTGAACAGAGAAAATGGAGGGAAACAAATAAAGGCAGGAAGTTGCTTAAATAAGGACATGGGTGTTACTCCGGGCACATGACCAACACATGGCTACAAACATAAACAAAGTCCAGAATTATCACACTCCAACAGGTAGGGAGAGAATCCTGACAGTACCCCCTCCTCTACCAATGCCTCCTGGCGTTGACCGTGGAAGGAGCAGGGTGCTGACGGTGAAAGTCTTTGATGAGCGATGGGTTGTTCCGGGCAGAGACCCAGCTCCTCTCTTCGGGGCCGTAGCCCTCCCAGTCCACCAGGTGCTGGTGGCCCCGACCCCGACGGCGGACGTCGAGCAGGCGGCGAACTTTGTAGACCTCAGACCCATCAACGAGTCTGGGGGGTGGTGGGGGTTTGGGGTCGGGGTTGGGACCCAGACGCCTACACCGGAAGGGCTTGACACGGGACACATGGAAGGTGGGGTGGATGCGGCGGAGGGCAGGAGGGAGGTTCAAGCGAACTGCAGAGGGATTGACCACCCTGGAGTAGAGGCCGATGAAGCGTGGATTCAATTTTGGGGAAGTCACCTTCAGAGGAAGGTCATGCGTGGAAAGCCACACCCACTGCCCCTGGGTGTAATGGGGAGCCTTGATGCGGCGACGGTCTGCCTGACTCTTCGTTCTGGTCTGTGTGCGAAGAATGGCGGCCCGGGTCCGCCTCCACGTTCTGCGACAGCATTGGATGAATGTCTGTGCTGAGGGAACCCCAACCTCCACCTCCTGGGCCGGGAACAATGGAGGCTGGTAGCCGAGGCAGCACTGAAACAGTGACAGACCAATTTAAATAGATGGCAAGGAGTTCATGGAGTACTCCACCCATGGCAGCTGAAGGCTCCAGGCTGTAGGGTCCTGTGACGTCAGACACCGCAATGCTGTCTCCATCTGCTGGTTGGCTCGCTCCGACTGGCCGTTTTACTGGGGATGAAAACCTGAGGACAGACTGACTTTAGCACCGAGAAGGCTGCAAAAAGCACGCCAAAAATTAGAGGTGAACTGGGGACCTCTGTCTGAGACCACATCCACTGGGAGCCCGTGTAGCCTGAAGACATGCTGCACGAGTAAGTCCGCTGTCTCTTAGGCAGAGGGTAACTTGGGTAAGGGGACCAAGTGCACGGATTTGGAAAAGCGGTCAACAATAGCGAGGATTGTTGTGGTACCGTGAGATGGTGGCAAACCTGTGACAAAGTCCAGGGCATCCGGACTTTGTCACCAAACTAAAAATGGCTCCTTAGCTCCCTCCAGCCTAAGACGCCACTCCTCTAGGGCCAATTTTACTGCCAATAGCTCTCTGTCCCCAATGTCGTAATTGCGTTCAGTGGGAGTGAGTTTGTGGGAGTAGAATGCACAGGGGTGGATCTTCTGATCTGCCCCAGACTTCTGAGAGAGAATAGCACTCACCTCAACATCTGTGGTCAGGGGAGCTGCCACTAAACCATAGTTGCGGATGAACCGCTGGTAGAAGTTAGCAAATCCCAGGAATCTTTGTAGCTCCCGCCTAGACGTTGGACGCTCCCAGTCGGTGACTGCTTTTACTTTCGGACCATCCATCTGGACCCCTCCTGCTGTGATGACATACTACAGGAAGGAAACAGTCTCTTTGTGAAATTCACATTTCTCCGCTTTAACGAACAGTTGGTTTTCCAAAAGGCGCTGCAGGACCCTACGAACATGCTGGGAGTGCTGGGAAACCAACAGAGAAAAAATGTAAATGTCATCTAGGTAAACAAAAACAAACTTGTTCAGCATATCCCTCAGAACATCATTAATCAGACCCTGGAACACAGCTGGGCAGTTGGTGAGACCAAATGGCATGACTAAATACTCATAGTGACCTGAAGGAGTATTAAATGCAGTCTTCCATTCATCCCCCTCCTTTACTCGGACCAGATTGTAAGCACTGCGGAGATCCAACTTGCTGAAAATCTTGGCCCCCTGCAACAGCTCAAAAGATGAGGACATCAAAGGCAGAGGGTAGCGGTTCTTCACCGTGATGTTGTTTAGGCCCCTATAGTCTATACAAGGACGCAGGGCACGTCCTTCTTCCCTACGAAGAAAAACCCGGCACCAGCAGGCGAGGAAGAGGGGCGGATGATACCGGCAGCTAGTGATTCACCGATGGATTTGTTCATAGCTGCGATTTCGGGAGGAGACAAGGAATAGAGACAGCCCCTAGAATGTGATGTACTAGGTAGAAGATCGATGGCCAGGTCATAGGGTCGGTGTGGTGGCAGGGAGGTTGCACAGGCTTTACTGAACACGGCCTTGAGATCCAGGTACTCAGGTGGTACATCAGACAGATCCATGGAATCATTTGTGGCTTGTGAGACTGCAGGCAGGGGGGTAAAAGCATTCTTAAGACAGTTATTCAGACGGAATGGGCTCCAGCCTAGGATGGTGTTATTAGCCCAATCAATATGTGGATTGTGCTTTACTAGCCATGGCCGGCCGAGGACGATGGGAGCAGTCGGTGACTCTAACATATGGAACACTAGGTTCTCTTGATGATTGCCAGAAATTAGTAGACTCACCGGGGACGTGACATGGGTTATCTGGGAGAACCTTACTCCGGTTAGTGCTCTTGCCTCCAGGGTTGTCTTCAGCTGGGCTGGGACGAGGTGTAGCTCAGAAGCCAGAGAGGTGTCCATGAAATTGCCATCAGCTCCCGAGTCAATAAGTGCGGACACGAGGTGGGAATGAGCTCCTGTAATGAGCGTGGCAGGGTCAAGGGTACGGATGGTAGAAGAGGGATGAAGAGGAGTGATGCTCACCAGTAATCCCCCTTCTACGGGTGAGCGTTGCCTTTTGCTGGGCATTGGGCGGAGTAATGGCCCGGTTTACCACAATACATTTAAGAATTGGTGTCCCTTCTTCTCTGTCTCTCGGCCGGAGACAGATGGGTACGGTCCACTTGCATGGGCTCTGGTACGCTGGTGTCAGCTGGCACTGGCAGGGACGGGAGAGGGACCTCCGAGGAGGCTGACCTCGGAGGAGGGCGGAACTCTCGCTCCCTGGCGCGCTGCTTCAGGCGTTTGTCCACTCGGATGGCAAGCTCGACGAGGTCATCAAAGGTGGAAGGCAGTTCACGGGTGGCGATCTCATCCTTGATGACCTCAGAGAGTCCATAGAGGAAGGCATCATACTGGGCATCTGAATTCCAGCCACTGGTGTTGGCGAGGGTGGGGAAGTCTATAGCATAGTCGGAAGCAGACCTCTTGCCTTGACGGATCTGCAACATCACTCTGGCGGCCTCTCTCCCATGCACCGAGCGATCGAAGACCTCCTTCATCTCACCTATGAATGCCTGATAGCTGAGACAGACTGGGGAGTTGGAGTCCCAAACCGCAGTTCCCCACTCTCTTGCACGGCCCGTCAAGAGGGTTATGACATATGCCCTCGGTTCTCAAAGTGGGGTCCCCGGACCTCCGGGGGTCCGCGGCGCGTTGCCAGGGGGTCCGTGAAGAGCTTGTTGTTGCAACATAAACATACCGGTATTTACGGAAAAAATGTTGGGCCGGTCGTCATTACTCCCGTCGGCGTAACGTTAAACCAATGAACACTCGGCTTTTACATTACGTCAAACTCCCTCAGGCTTTACCTTCACATCCCGCACCTAAATAACTAAATAAAAGCCAATTAAACAGGCGCATTGTGTTCAGCCCTCCCCCTGCTTTAATTTTCGGCCAATAGTAACTCTGTTAACATTGCGTCAACCTGTCAACGCATGCTTGAGCGCGGCAATTTGATTTGCAGCGCAGCACGCCCGTGCCCGGCTGCCCGCGCTGCAGGCGCGTTCACGTATTTTGCGGCGCGTCAAATGCTGCTCGAGTTGAAATATTTCAACTTTTCGGCAGCAAACGCGTGATGACGGCCAAGCAGCGTTCAATAGCGTTGCCAAAGCTGTGTTTTGCGTCCCCTACAAAGCTTCATCCATATATGCATGGCATGCCGAGCAGGCGATTTGTTACGATGGACCATTGGTAACAGTAGGTAACGTGTTTACGTGGGTGAATAATTTAACTGTTTTGCACCACTTTACTATCTCTCTTGTAAACCAATCCTTGCAGACATTTGGAAATAAACATGTCCCCTGCCGTTGTCCCATGTCCATTGTGACAACATTGGGCAATGTTGCCGTGTCATGTTTTTGCTGGTTTTGTTTGGGTTGGGTATTGTGTGTGTGTGTGTGTGTGTGTGTGTGTGTGTGTGTGTGTGTGTGTGTGTGTGTGTGTGTGTGTGTGTGTGTGTGTGTGTGTGTGTGTGTGCGAAATTTTTATACACACATTTATAAAAAAGTAAAATCTATTTACATATTGTAAAGTTATGCCAAAATACAATAAAATGCTTATTTAACACTATTGTGGTATTAGCACTGAATGATTGAAGCATAAAAAAGTTCAAAAGCATCTAACAGAAAAAATAGACATGAGCCTATATGATTACATTTGTGTTGCGGTTATGAGGGGGTCCTTGAAATAATTTCTGCCCTATGGGGGGGTCCCCGGCCCCATATAGTTTGAGAACCCCTGACATATGTAACCCGGGACTGATCCAACGGAAAGGTGGCGGGCTGCAGCTGGAACACCAGCGAACATTACGAAAGGAAAGATCTGAATGTTCCTGGTTCCCCGGCATAAAGTGCAGGAGCTGGCATTCGGGGCTCTCGGAACGGGTTACCAGATGGGCCGGGTGGGTCGGGCGGTGTCAAGAGACCTTTCAACTGTCTCAAACTGGGCTTAATGTCGACCGAGATGTGCTCCTTGCCTCTCCAGCACAGTCTTCACCTGATTCAGATCTGCTGATTCCATCTTGGTCAGATCGTACTGTCACGACTCAGAACGGGAATCAATTGCAGATCAAAAGGATTTATTCACAAACAGTCCAGCAGGCAAATCAGATTCCAGGTACAGGCGGGGTTCATAAACAGGCAGGCAGACAGATACAGACGGACAGGTACAGGCAAGAGATCCAAAACCGATAGGCAGAAGACTTAGTCTAAAACAGGCAGGGTTCAAAACCGGGAAGAACAGTAAACTATAACTTCTCTTTAAAGAGCTTCACGCTAGTCTCACTCACGTGGCAGTCAGGTAGCAAACAGTATATACCGTGACGATCTGACAAAGTGAACAGAAAGGGCAGTATTTAAATACTCCACCGATCAATACCAAATGAGAGACAAGTGAACAGAGAAATTGGAGGGAAACAAACAAAGGCAGGAAGTTACCCAAATAAGGACATGGGCGTTACTCCGGGCACATGACCAACACATGGCTACAAACATAAACAAAGTCCTGAATTATCACACTCCAACAGGTAGGGGGAGACAAAAACAACAGTCCATACGAGAATCCTGACACACTTGTGTAAATTGTTTCAATGTATCTTGTTCTTGTGTTTTTTATGATTGTTGATTTTGTTTTTTAAACACTGCCCTGTAAGGTGACCTTGAGTGCTATGAATGGCGCCCTCAAATGAAATTAATTATTAAATTAATTATTATTATCAAGTTTGTTTTGGTTTGACCGCAGCGAGTCAGCGACTAGTGGGTCTGAGAGGAGTCGAGTCTGAGAACGAACGAGACGAACGAGAGAGAGGAACCAGTTCGGTTCGTTCGTCTTAAAGATTCGTTCATTCGAACTGATTCGGTCGCGACCGAGCCACCTCTACCGCAGACATCTTGGAGGCAGAACGGGCAGAACTCATCGGAATCATGTTTAATGTTGCTGCAACGATGCATCATATATTCTGTTGAATTCACAACATCCGAAGCATCGATCGATGAAAGATTTGAGCATGAGTTAGAGACAAATAGAAGAAACTACGAAGAAGAGAGGTGTCGCGAACGAATTCGTAACCGGCCAATTAGAGCGTCTTTTTGCTTAATTTAACATATAACAAACATTGGGACAAATTTGATTTCTGTGTTTAAGTTAGAAAACAGATGGTATAATCTTCAGCTAACTGTCAATAATAATAAATAAAATCAATATACGCGTGCAGCTGTGAACTGATGTATTGTAATTTATTGTATGACGTTTGATGTAAGACCTATGTTTTAGCGTTCACAACTAACTACTCTAAAAAGCAGTGCCAATATTTAAATATGTTTTTAGTAGTAGTATTAGTGGTGGCAGTAATATTCGCAGTAGTAGAATAAGTAGTAGCAGTAGTGGTAGTAGTAGTTGTGGTCATAGTAGTGGCATTAGTAATAGCAGTAGTGAAAGTAGTAGTAGGAGTAGAAGTAGTAGTAGTAGCAGCAGCAGTAGTGGTAGTAATAGTAGTGGTAGTAGTAGTAGTAGTAGAAGAAGAAGTAGTGGTAGCACTAGTATAGGTCATAGTAGTAGTAGAAGCAGTAGTGGTAGTAGTGGTCATAGTAGAAGTGGTGGAGGTGGTAGTAGTGGTCATAGTAGAAGTGGTGGTAGTAGTAGTAGTCGTATAAGTAGTAGAGGTCATAGTAGTAGAATGGTATTAATAGTAGTAGCAGAGGTCATAGTAGTAGTGGTAGTAGTAGCAGTAGTGTTAGTAGTAGTAGTGGTCATAGTAGTAGTAGTGGTAATAGTAGTAGTCGCCATAGTGGTAGTTGTCTGTGGTTCCAAGAGTTGAACTTGGTGCGTTGCACACTGGAGATGTCCAGTGTGGACATCTCCTCAGTGGCCACTGCCTCTCTCTCTGCTGACCTAAGACCTATCTTTTAGCATTCAAAACGAATGACTGAAAAGCAGTGCCAATATTTAAATAGGTTTTTAGTAGTAGTAGTGGTGGTAGTAATAGTAGCAGTAGTAGAAGTAGTAGTAGTATAGTAGTAGTAGTAGCAGTCGTGGTAGTTGTAGTAGTAGTGGTCATAATAGTAGTGGTGGTAGTAATAGTAGGAGTAGAAGTAGTTGTAGCAGTAGTGGTAGTAGTAGCAGCAGTAGTGGTAGTAGTAGTAGCAGTAGTAGTAGTAGTAGTGGTAGTAGTAGTAGTAGTAGTAGTAGTAGTAGAGGTAGTAGTAGCAGTAGTGGTAGTAATAGTATAGGTCATAGTAGTAGTAGTAGTAGAAGTAGTTGAAGCAGTAGTGGTAGTAGTGGTCATAGTAGAAGTTGTGGTAGTAGTAATAGTATAAGTAGTAGTAGCAGTAGTGGTAGCAGTAGTAGAGGTCATAGTAGTAGAAGTGGTAGTAATAGTAGCAGTAGTGGAAGTAGTAGTAGAGGTCATATTAGTAGTAGTTGTAGTAGTAGTCGCCATAGTAATAGTAGTGGTAGTAGTCTGTGTTTCCTACTCTTGGATGCCTCAAAAGAGTTGAACTTGGTGGGCTGGACGTAGTTGACCAGGGTGGACATCTCCTCAGTGGCCACCGCCTCTCTCTCTGCTGACCCCTGCAGGAGACACCAGGCACCACAGCATCAATATCCTCATGAGCATTACTATCAGGAGAATCTTCATAAGTGCCATAAGAAGGACAACGATAGCATCAGCAGACCTTTTTACCCTCGTCGTCTTCATCCTCATCGTCTTCCTCACTCTCGGCCTCTATCTCTGTTCAAGAAGAA
>NC_044062.1:25062626-25075126 GCF_902167405.1 Gadus morhua
CACTAACCCCCCAGAGGAGGACAGAACACCACTCTCTAGAGGAGGACACCACCCCTAGAGGAGAACAGAACACCACCTGCCCCCAGAGGAGAACAGAACATCACCACCCCCCAGAGGAGGGAAGGACACCACCACACCCCCAGCGGAGGACAACACCACCCCCCCAGAGGAGAACAGAATACCGCCACCCCCCCCCCAGAGGAGGACAGAACACCCCACACCCCAAGAGGAGGAAACCACCACCCCCCAGAGGAGGACACCACCACAGAGGAGAGGAGGAGGACAACAGGTCCAAACACCACCACACCAACACAGGCTCCTCCAAACTTTCACAAAGGGTTTAGGGAGAATGGTGAAAACATGGGATTTTACCCCTTTTTCCTCAGTGATAAGGCTATGGCATAGATAACTATGTTGACGATCATATAAGACAAATGACCCCTTTTAAAACACTGGCTCTTCAGCAAAGAGAGAGGTACCAGCCACAGTTTCTTATGTGTGGTATATCCGTTAAAGTAAGGGTTGATAATATTATTTAAATCAGTATTGATCAGCAATGACTCAAGATGTGCAGTTATTTGTTACACATTTAGACCTAATAACGTGTTAATAGCAATGTGATATCAGTTAATTGAATGTATATTATTTGTATGATATGACATATTTTGTATAAGCTGTGTTATAAGCTATCTGGTCATAATGTAATGTATCATAATGTAATGTAAAACAGTGTGCCATCATAGTCTAACCTCTGTTTTTTATTATGTAACAGTTTGTTGGTAGCAGTGTGACATCATGATGTAACAGTGTGACATCATACTGTATGTTGCAACAGTGTGACATCATATTGTATCGCATAAAAGTGTGACATCATATTGTATGACGTAACAGTGTGACATCATAATGTGTAGCTGTGTGTTGGTGGCAGTAGCCGGGTTTACATGGACATTAAATTCTCAGTTTTAATCCGATTAAAATCCCCCAAATGATAATCAGATTAAAAACGTATCATGTAAACACCTCAAGTGATAGGATTCTTCTGAATCTGATTACATTTTTAATCAGATTAAAACAGGTGGTGTAGACCGTTCTATAAACCGAACATTAGTAAAAAAAAACTACCCATGTGAACCTTTATCCGATCATTTCAGGGGCGCCGAAAAGGGGGGGTAAAGGAGACAGATTCTAGGGGCCCATGATGGAGGGGGGCCCAGAGAGGCCCCTAATGATGATGAAATTATAATACAGAAATAATTATACCATTCTTTTCATGGGGCCCAAAATCCCTAGCGGCGCCCCTGATTGTAATACATTTGTTCCTTCTTCGCATGTGCGTATGAATTCTTGCAGATCGCGCAGTAGCTGCTGGTGCCTCAGCAAGGTGACGAGCGCTAGAGTGACACGGAAAAAAATGGGATAACGTAAAAGTCTGTTAAAATAACCCAAGAATTGGACAGTAGATGAAATACACATTTTAATGTTGATTTTAAATGCTCTTATACACCTGATTACATTGCTACTTTATTTCGGTCACCAATTTATGCATTGCACGGTTTCGCTGTGCGTGCAATACAATTTAAAGTTTTGTTTGTTTTCGAACTGTTTTGCCAAAGAGGTTAATGTAGCTTACAAAAACAATGGCTAGCCAATGCAATGGAACAATCACAAAAACAAATGGGAAAGCTATAAATGCTAAAAGCCAGGAAATTACGTCACAAGAGCAACTCGTGCAGGTGGTGTACAAGGCATCTGGAACACACCATTACTACAAACCTTCATCCACTAGCTCCTGGTATTCTGGGGAGAAATCAAATTAAAATACAATGGCAGTACGTAATCAGCCCGCTTTCTAGTTAAATAGGTCCACAGTATCATGCACTGCCGAGACTGTATCGCCGACAGCAAAGGGAAAAAAGAGTATGGACAGAAGTATTTTAAGAAGCGCTTCAGCCATGTTTTGATGGCCATCAGTCTATCAAAACTCATCGTCTTCTTTTCATTTCAGTTTAGGTTACTTGTTTCTTGTCAAAATACTGTTGTGATCTGATTATACGATTGAAAACATGTAAACACGGAACAGATGCAGATCTCTTTATTTGACGCTCATGTAAACAGTTCGGTTGGATTCTTTTAATCTTCTTAAATTTAATCGGATTGAAAAAAAATGTCCATGTGAACCTAGCTAGTGTGACATCATGTTGTGTAACAGTGTGTTAGCAGTAGTGTGACATCATGTTGTGTAACAGTGTGTTGGGAGCAGTGTGACATCATAGTGTATGATGTACAGGGCCGGATTATCCATAAGGGCACTTGGGCCCGTGCAGGGGAAACCAACCATTGACAACCAGCTTCAGGGTTTAGTTGAGAAATATTAACACAAACCACATTGTGTTAATACGGGCCTGATGATGTAACAGTGTGACATCATATTGTATAATAGTGTGTTGGTGGCAATGTGACGTCATATTGTGTAACAGTGTGTTTGTGGCAGTTTGACATCATGATGTGTAACAGTGTGTTGGTGGCAGTGTGACATCATATCGTGTAACAGTGTGTTGGTGGCAGTGTGACATCATATTGTGTAACGTTGTGTTGGGCGCACACAGGGCTATCTTACTTTAGTTTGAAAACACTGGTGAGTTCTGGCCTTGGACAAAGATTCTCCAGGAAGCTCCGGTAGACTTCTGGTGAAAAGTCTTCCAGTTTAATACTGTCACCCTTTCAGAAATGTAAAACATACATATCAATCTCAATACAAGATGTATACTACACATTTGTTATATTTTCATATGTAAATGCAGGTAGGCTTAACAATGACAATTGTCAGAGCTGTTTAGCGTAACATGTAATACTCAAATCAAAAATGATATAACTTCTCTTACTTATTACTAGTTAATAGGCTTTCATATACATTAGTCAGCTCCCTTCCTCTGTCCAATAAAAGGTGCGATGCTAGTTAGCATTTGCATCTCCACTGTGGACTAGAGGTCTGACACTGGGGCCCAGTGGAACGCCTGATCTCATTATTGTGTAGAATCCTTATGCGGCGTTGCATTCTTTATTTTCTTCCCCCAAAGTGTTGAGCAAATTAAGAGAGGTAACTTAACCTCTCTGACCATGGCTGGCTTAACAGGAGTCTACACGGCAGTTACTCCCCTTTATCGTTGTTATTATCAGACTTAAATCCGGATGTCTCCACCTAGGATTTACGTTTCCCGATGACATTCATGTTCACCCCATTGTTTCACAGAAGATAATTGGCAAATCCTCCCAATGTGCCTTCCCATGGTCACGATCCATTAAACCAAATGCTTTGCCGCTAGAAGTGTCTTCCAATAGCCAAGTTTGTATCCCTAACTCTGATGTTGTGCATGTGATAGTACGTTGGGTATGTACCCGTCCGAAGGGCAGCCTGCTGCTCTCCAGGGCGGTCTCCACCCTCTTCCTGTCTGAGGAGAACAGCCGGACGATGCTGCAAACAAGTGGACACGTCAGCCAATCAGGAAAAAGGTCAATGGACGCCATCAAGAATGGAACAGGAACTCACTTCTTGATGGGGATTTTGCCTTCGGCGTTGGGCTGGAGGCTCAGCTTCACGTATCTGAATGTAAGGAAGTCAACATATTTTACAGGCCAAATTTGTAGTTATTATACTACAACGCTCCCATTTGTGTTTCAGATTTAGGATTTTAAAGGATGATATCATGCCTTTTCGTCTTTTCCCTTTGCTTTAGACTGTTATATGACGTATGCATACATGTTTTACGTCTGCTAAGCTAGAAAAATCTATGTCCGAGGCAGGGGGAGTATTCGTGCCCTCTTAGAACGCCCCTCAAATAGTGTGCTCATTTGTGACGTCAGACTGTGCAGTGGGAGGAGCTGAAGTGCAGAAGTCAGAAGTGAATACGATTTTGAATAAGATTTTAAGAGACAGGCATGTAACCCCTATTATAGTAGTCCCAATTATTAACCCTAAAAAAGCATGATACGGGATCTTTAAGGCTGATACGTTAGTATTTTAGTAGACCCTCCCCATAAGGAAAAAAAAGGCCCATATTTCCCATACCTTTCCAGTCATAATGTGGCATTTTCCTCTGCATAAATATTTTCATATATTTAATACATTAGATCATATAACAGGGACTTTTTGCTGTCTGCATGCTAATCCAAAGTAAGACCCAGGCAAAGTGAAACCAGCCTGCATGCGCAAATGTGAGCATTAGTAGCTCAGTGTGTGTCCCTGCATGTTTGTGTTTGTGTTCTTGTGTGATTATACTCACGCCTTGAGGAGGCTTTGGTCTCTATTGAGATTGTGGCTCAGAAGGTTGGAAGACAGAGCAAAGAGTTCCTCACACCACATCTTCAGAGATGACAAACACATAGGGCCCTATATTAACAGTCTGAAACGCACGTGAGAAGCGCCCAACGCAAGTAGCTTTGTAGGAGGTTCTACGGCGTTACGATTATACCGGCGGATAAATGAGCCTTGCGCCAGACTCAAATCTAAAAGGGTTGCCCTGAAGTAGCCCAAATACCCATAGGTATGGTTTGGGCGTAACGTGCAATAAACCAATGAGAGTGCAATCTCCCATCCCCTTAAGAGCCATGAGAGCATTTGAACCTGACTAGTTGATATTTTGACAGCGGATTTGCAGTCTCCGATGAGACAGATGCATGTCCACATGAATTTCAAAATTCAAATGGCTCAGTTAAAGAGCAAATGGACTGTATTATGCGTTACGTGATTAGTTTGCGTTTCTTTAAACAGATGGATGCACACACGCGCGCCCGCATTCATTCATTCATTTACACATAGGCCCACACACACGCGCGCCCGCCTACATTCATTAATTATTTTTTCCACTAACTTGCGGTAAAACCATTTCTCAAGATCAAATCCTCATCAATCCCATAATTGATGGGCTTTTACACAATGTCTGTGTCAAGAAAATATGTTTGCTGTACGGTGTTTGCAGATGCATTGATTTAAAAGTAGGCCTACACCTTATAACCGCTGTATCAGCTGTTCTTTCCCAAATAATTTAACCAACGTTATCATTTGCCCTAAAACGAGATTTTGTTTTTGAAGGCTGGGATGTAGCCTCCTTTGCTTGAGCTTATTGTTATTATTATTGTTATTATGATTATTATTATTATGATTATTATTATTATTTTAACGCATGGCATAGCCTACTACAGCGTTCATTCATGCAGCCCATGTGAAAAAAAAAGAATCCACAATCCACATAATAATCATAATATTTCAAATTAGGCAAATCGTTTGCATGTTTGTGCTAGCCTACTGGTGTGTAAGCTTATGTTGCAGTTCCGACCCGGTACGTCAAAATAGCAACACCAATTGCGCTATCCGGTAGTCAATATTTTTTTAATTCACATATTTATGGATTTAGATTACATTTATTTAAAACTAAACACATTTGTGTGTGGATCAGAAATGTGTTATTGAAACTAATTTTTCTTTATGGATTTAATTTACATTTATACATACCGATATCCATTTGTGTGTGCATTGAAATCTATTTGTAAGAAGGGAGTCATTTATATATAAATCACGAAATACATGTTTGAATCCTTCTCTTTGCATTAAATATTAATTAGACTGTTCCGACCCAATAGTTGCGCAACTGCTTTATCGATTTGTAGATAAAATAATTTATCAATTGCGCCGGCACACGCCTCTGCTTTTCGCCAACACGCCTCTCAGGGTGTTTGCTGCGGGGGAAAATCATCTTTGCGCCGGGCGCAACTAGCTACGATACATGCGTCGTTGTAGAAAGTTAATTGCGCTGGGTGAAAGATTGGGCCCATAGTCTTTAAGCTGCTTTCACACTGCCTCTCGGCAACTCGCCGCCTCCATTCATTTCAATGAGGGAAGGGCGGTTAAAAAAGCGACTGAAAACCAGGAAGCGGTTGCCGCCCACGTGAACGCGCACAGATTTTGCCCTACTGCTCAGCTTTCCCCGTGTTGAAGCTTTCGGCGGCAGCCGCCCGGCGGCAACAGCAGCAGCCGCTTTTGAAAACGCCTGGCCCTTCACACCGCCGCGCTGAGCCCTCCGGCAGCAAGGCGGTTATAAGGGCGGTTGCCGCGCGGCGGTGGGCAGGCAACCTTATGCTACGGCCACACTGCACACGTTACTCGGGTTAAAAAACGCGCCTAACTTGACGCTTGATCATTGTGTGTCACAAAAATGGTTCAACGCGCCTAACGCGCCTGTGGCTGCGCTGGATTTAGGAGTCCGAGGTAGGAAACCCAAACGCCGCCGTGTTTGGATGCATGATAGAGTTTAGATCGGGTTAGATTAAATAATCTCGGATATAGATAACAATAATCGGGTTAAATAACCTTACATGGTGTGTCTGGTGTGTTTTCAGCATTCGTAGTGTTGATCAGCAGAGAAATAGTCCGCCAAAGACGTTGAGGTTGCTTAGACAACCAAAGACGCTGTCCATGCAAGTGAATGGAGCGTTCCCTCTTCGTCATAACTATCAAACCAAACATCCTTCACATTCATCATGAAAGTAAAATGCACATTTCTCACTAATTTTTTTTACATAAACGCTTTTAATGGCGTAACTATGTTACTATTTCCAACCAGAATAAAGAAAGATGTCCGCCATATGCTTCTCTGCAAGTGTCACTCGTTACTCTCAGCCAGTGACGTCGGGTCAAGCTCCAAGCTGGTTGGCTATCGCGGCTAAGCGTCACTGTGCGTTCACACCAAACACGCATACTTGCCAACCCTCCCGATTTTCCCGGGAGACTCCCGATATTCACTATCCTCTCCCGTTTTCCTCCCGCTGTTAAAAATCTCCCGCAATTCTCCTGATTTCTGAAAAGATTTCATGTCTCCCTTTCTCCCCACTTTCGTCATCATCACAACAACCTGTTCTTCAGAAAAGGATATTGTTTGAGCGAGCCCGCTGTTACCACGGAGACGTTTGCCGCCGCTCCGTGGTAACAGCGGGCGCGACCAATCAGAGACGGCGCGACCAATCAGAGACGTCTCTCTGACGCTACTCTAGTATTCTTTCTTCCGTTATTCTACCCGCGCTCGTGAATAAACCTCAGAGTATTTAAAAAGACAACAAAGAAGACGAGAATGGAGCCGAAAAGAAAAAAATACACTTGTAAATCGGAGCTCGCTTTTCTTACTACTAGGTTTAAAGGTTCTGGCTATGGATGATTTTTCCGTGGAGCACGGCGGTCGGACGGACATAAAACACCATGCCAATACAGGCAAACATAAGAAGGCAGTAGCTGCTTCAGAGTCTCAGCCAAGCATCGCTGGTTTGCTGGGGAAAGGGAGACCAGATGCAGTCATATATGCCGAAACAAAAATGGCAATGTTGGTGGCAAAGAATAATATTCCTCTGAGCTTTACTGACGAAATAAATAAGTCAGTAAGGGACATGTTTCCTGACTCGGATGTAGCAAAGAAGTATGCCTGTGGGAGGACCAAAGCCGCACAGATATTGAAAGGTAATCCATTAACATACCCTTAGAAACATATAAACATTTATTTTTTCGTAATGAAAATGATAAAAACAATCCATATAAGGATAATGTTCCAAGCTTTCCATTTACTATGCGTACATGGGATAGGCTAATTTCACAGCCCATTTGCAGTGATGGTAAGAGTTAACCTACATGTTAACCTACATGTAGCACTTACATGATGTAGTAGCTTACTTGGTAGTTTTGTTTATTAGAAGCTAGTGTATTTGCGTGATAACATAAGACTTATTGGAAGTTGCTAAGATAAAAGCGTCAGTAAAATGTAATGAATGTAATGAAATGAAATCTATTGATATGTAATAATAATATGAATTGTAATGACATGAAATGTAAATTAAATGAAAGTATTCAACATAAAATTGACGTTTGAATTTACTAATTTTTATGTTGGTTTTATTATTTTAAAGTCACCAGAATGCGGGAAACAATGACTTTAAAGCTGAAAATGTTATGGGGGGGGACCCCCAGACCCCCGCTTTTGTTTGGGAATCCTCCCTATTTTCGAAGTCTTAAGGTTGGCAAGTATGCAAACACGACATTTGTCGCCCGTTCGCGTTGTTGAAGTTTTGTCACGCCACAAATCATAATCTGTCACTGTGCAAGTTTTGTCGAATTTGTCGCGCCACAACAAGATAACCACCATTGCATGTCTTTACCTTTTGGGGAAGAGGGAGAAACATCGGAGGACCCGACGCAGTATATTCATAATATTGTGATGACCACGGAAGAGGCAGTGAATGAAGTATTGAATATACAGAGATTTATTAGATGGGCCTACCTAATATACCGTTGGAACACACAAGACCGCAAACATAGCAACGCCGGTAAACAAATCCCGAGAAGCCAAATCCTTATGTGAGCTCCCCGCGCTACGGCCATCCGGAGGCGAATAGAGCTTTCAGCCGTGATATTATATATACAAATATTATATATACAAATATTATATTATATACTATTATATTATATTTAGAGATCCGGGAGTCGCAAACGGCAACATTGACTTTCTCCTCCATGCTGCAGTTCACCCCGGACAGCACTGCACTGAGTTTGACGGTTGAACGCTGTTTGGCTGTTACGTTACACATGTGACTCAGTGGCCACATTGTTGAACGCTGATTTGCTGTCGTCACGCGAAATTTGCGTCAAAGTTGAAATATTTCCACTCGCGCGAATTTGTTGCGCCACAAATCCTCGTGAACGCGATTGCCTGTGCACGGCGAAAGTGTGGCGCGACAAATCAAAACTTGTCGCCGGTTTTCTCTCGCCAAAAATTCGCCCGATACGCGTCTATAAATTCACTTTGTATGGGATCCTGTCGCCCCGTCGCGTTTGGTGTGAACGCACAGTAATGCGTGTAACGCGTCTACGCGCCTACACCAATGGTTACCTATGCAAAAATGCAGATTTCCAACGCCAACGCACGTGCAGTGTGGCCGTACCTTTAGACTCACATCCTCACCAGTTCCATGCTTGTACACATCACATCATTATGTATCCTTATCTGTCACTCTGAGAATATTTATAACTATGGTCAATATCATCATTCACATCATAGTTATCATCAATATAACAGTGAAAATTATTCAGTTGAGAATTTCATACCTAATTGTCATAAATTAAAAGATTTATGACAATTTTTGTATTTTTTCCCCCCTTCATCATCATCATCATCATCATCATCTCCATCCCCATCACCCTCCTCGTCTCAGATTAAACTTGACGAGTCTCTGGCACCTTGGCCTCGTCCTCTTGCGATGCGATGAAGTTCAGCTGGTTGACGTTAACGAGGTCTGAAGCCGTAACCACGGTGACCATGCGGTTCTCCAGCCGACCAACCAGGTTCCCAACATCGAGCAGCTCACGCAGCTTGGCCTCCTATTTGATAACAAATAGTAAATAGACTGCAATTATATTGTGCTTTTCTAACCACTTGCCACACAAAGCGCTTTACAATATTGCTTAACATTTACCCATTCATCCAAACATTCACACACCGACGGCCGAATCAACCATCGAGACGACATCCAGCTCGTCAGGAGCAGTTAGGGTATCGGTCTTGCTCACGGACACCTCGACAGGCGATCGAACTAGCAACATACCGGTTACCAGCCAACCCGCCTACCTCCTGAGCCACATGGTGCCTAATGCGATAACGCATTGTTCTTATTGGCCCTGATGTTGTGGACAGACCAGCAATGGAGAAGGGGGCGGGCTCCGGGTACCTTTGGGGTTCGGGTGCTGCGGCCGGTCCTGACGTCCTTCACCAGAGTCAGGTCCAGGAGCTCTGTCTCCTGAGGACCACAAGGAGTCAGAGTGCTGCTGCAGTGCTCACCTAAAGCTGAGACCAGGAGAACACTATCTCCTGGTCTCTGTCTCTCTCTCTCTCACACACACACACACACACACACACACACACACACACACACACACACACACACACACAGACACACACACACACACACACACACACACACACACACACACACACACACACACAAGCACGCAAGCACGCACACGCACACACACACGTACACACACACAATCACATACACACACACACACACATGCACAAGCTCTCATACACACGCACACACACACACATACATACACAAGCACGCCAGCACGCACACACGCGTACAAACACACAATCACATACACACACACACACGCACAAGCTCTCACACACACACACACGCACAAGCTCTCACACACACACACGCACACACACGCACACACACACTTACTCCCACATGCTCACACACACACGCTCACATACACATGCTCACACATACAGACACACACAGACACACACACAAACACACACATGTTGATCTGACAGGTTAAATGCTTCCTCCGCCCCCTGTACGGGAGAAAGGCCCCCTGGAGAGACATTGGCTATATATTTGTAGATGTGTGTTACCATCTGTGTATGTACATGTGTGCGGATATATGGTATGATGCACTCGCTCTTATTCACACTGTATTTACACATTTAGTGTTTTCTAATGATGCCGTTGTTATACCGATAATATATATCTAATGAGCGCTCTTGATAAATTATGCAGAGGAGGTGTTGGGGGTCTGGCACTGAGGAAAGGCCTCAGTGCCAGAAAGAGGCAGTAAAACCAACTGGATGTATTATATACATACACATATATATAGATACATTTATATATGTATATATATATATATGTATATAAATGCACAACCCGTATATGTATATATTTACAACACATATACATACATACTTACATAAATACATACATATATGTATGTATGTACATATATACATATACATATATACTTATATATAAATAATTATTATCAGGATGTATACATATATTTGTGTTACCTTGTTGTGGTCGGTCCAGTAAAGGTAGAACCCATGTGGATCCACTTGGAGGGTGACGGGGGCCAAGGTTGACAGGTCCTGGTCAGAGAGGGGAGGGGTACAGGCTGGGTTTGAAATAAAGTGAAGCAACAACATATACACATATGTCACAGCCCCCTCCCCCCCACACTCAAGCATAAGCTTGCAGTGCTGTACTTTGCATATATCTAGTTGTCATGACAACAGGTCATCCAAGTTGACCACCCCTCGATATATATTATAGTGTATTACTCGGGAAATGAGGACTGTCATAAACCCGCAGAACCCCCACCGCCCCCCCCCCCCCCCCCCCCCCTACCTACACACACACACACACACACACACACACACACACACACACACACACACACACACACACACACACACACACACACACACACACACACATTTCATTCTTTATTTTAATCCACCAATCACATTACAAGAGACAAGATTCAAATATTTCAGAGATAAGACAAGTCATTGTTCAAGGGTACAAAAAACATCTCCTGCGCCACACTGCCAGGCTGCCTATCACTGCTGATATGGAGCAGAACTTTGCTAATTGTTTTGATTTTCTGCTGGAGAGCCCAGCCAGCCTTAACCCACTGAAAACACGGTTGTGGACATGCCCCAAGCTTCCAAAAATAAACACTATTAGCTTGCATTGGTAGCCTAGGTCCCTTAGAATTTCCAGAATGGGCTGGTATTTAAGGATTTTATCGTTGAAAGCCATTTCCATGTACAGGTCAAATACACAGCCTATCTCAAGTAGGAGCACTTCCCTTCTGTCTCTGTTTAAAAACACAACATCAGGGGTATTTGGGATGTTACACATCACATAGGGCTGTTAAACCATTCCGGCATGATGCGTGAATGTTTGTACATGGTTACATTTTCCAAAGATACTTCCTTAACATTACTGGAAATTAGATCGACAAGTCGGTCATGGCGTGCAATATACAGTCCTTTGTACATAGTACAGCCATTCACAACATGGGCAACTGATTCAAGTTGATGGCCAGAGTGCATTATACAGTGTGGATGGTGGTGTGCAGGATACCATAATACCAGATTGTATTTGGTAGGTAGCACCTGCAGCCTAGCTTTGGCAGTGAAACAGAGGATGTCCTCCCCAACAGCAGCATTTTTGTACATGGAGTGGGAAGCAGAGTGGTCGGCAAAGTCTAGGCATGCTAGCTTTCCCTGCATTCTAAGTCCAGTCCAGTGTTGTTTGGTCTCTGTTTGTTTTATGTTGAGAAGGAATCTCCTCGCTGTAGTGTTCTGTAGTATGTGTTGTGCCTCGTTGTGATATACAGTTGCCTCTGCGGTTACAGAAGGGTCGGTGACAACTGCATCAGATGCCTGTGGTGCTGTGTGTGAGTTGTGTTGTGTCCATTCCAGTTTGACTGACATTCTGTTGCACAGATCATTTAGGTCCGGCCAGTCCGACCAAACTCCAAAGCCTGCAGCTTGTGTGTCCAGTTTCCCGCTGCTTTTCCTCCCAAAGCCTAAGAAGCTGTCCTGGCCTGCTTTGGCCAGAGGGACCTTCCTCTTCCTGAGGTCCAGCATGAGGGAAGCTCTGGCAAGCTC